>NW_027476383.1:262500-266032 GCF_051020955.1 Megalopta genalis | reverse complement strand
AAATACGATATTCTTGCTTAACTAACGTTTCTACATAGGGATTAAGCATTTAGAACGAAATCTAATGTCAGAAAATGGCACTTTACTCTTGACATTTTTCGGTTTTTTCAATTTTCTGGAAAATCCTATCATTAGATTTTTTTAAAAATACGATATTCTTGCTTAACTAACGTTTTTACATAGGATTAAGCATTTAGAACGAAATCTAATGTAGGAAAATGGTACTTTACTCTTGATCGGTACGTTGGGACTTTGAAAATATTCGGGCGTACGCGGCGCGCTCGGCGCTTCGAACAGCTCCGGTGTCCCCATTATTTTCGATTTACGGCTAAAATAAATTTTTCTAATTTTTTTCAATAACATATTCCTGCTAAAATAACTTTTTTACATAGGGATTAAGCATTTAGAACGATACATTGTTTAAAATAAGGGCACTTTACTCTTGACATTTTACGGTTTTTTCAATTTTCTGAAAAATCCTATCATTAGATTTTTTTAAAAATACGATATTCTTGCTTAACTAACGTTTCTACATAGGGATTAAGCATTTAGAACGAAATCTAATGTCAGAAAATGGCACTTTACTCTTGACATTTTTCGGTTTTTTCAATTTTCTGGAAAATCCTATCATTAGATTTTTTTAAAAATACGATATTCTTGCTTAACTAACGTTTTTACATAGGGATTAAGCATTTAGAACGAAATCTAATGTAGGAAAATGGTACTTTACTCTTGATCGGTACGTTGGGACTTTGAAAATATTCGGGCGTTCCAATCGCTCGTCTGTTGCATCATAGCGCGTCTCGGCGCAATCGACCGATTCGCTCGATCCATTATTTTCGATTTACGGCTAAAATAAATTTTTCTAATTTTTTTCAATAACATATTCCTGCTTAAATAACTTTTTTACATAGGGATTAAGCATTTAGAACGATACATTGTTTAAAATAAGGGCACTTTACTCTTGACATTTTACGGTTTTTTCAATTTTCTGAAAAATCCTATCATTAGATTTTTTTAAAAATACGATATTCTTGCTTAACTAACGTTTCTACATAGGGATTAAGCATTTAGAACGAAATCTAATGTCAGAAAATGGCACTTTACTCTTGACATTTTTCGGTTTTTTCAATTTTCTGGAAAATCCTATCATTAGATTTTTTTAAAAATACGATATTCTTGCTTAACTAACGTTTTTACATAGGGATTAAGCATTTAGAACGAAATCTAATGTAGGAAAATGGTACTTTACTCTTGATCGGTACGTTGGGACTTTGAAAATATTCGGGCGTTCCAATCGCTCGTCTGTTGCATCATAGCGCGTCTCGGCGCAATCGACCGATTCGCTCGATCCATTATTTTCGATTTACGGCTAAAATAAATTTTTCTAATTTTTTTCAATAACATATTCCTGCTTAAATAACTTTTTTACATAGGGATTAAGCATTTAGAACGATACATTGTTTAAAATAAGGGCACTTTACTCTTGACATTTTACGGTTTTTTCAATTTTCTGAAAATCCTATCATTAGATTTTTTTAAAAATACGATATTCTTGCTTAACTAACGTTTCTACATAGGGATTAAGCATTTAGAACGAAATCTAATGTCAGAAAATGGCACTTTACTCTTGACATTTTTCGGTTTTTTCAATTTTCTGGAAAATCCTATCATTAGATTTTTTAAAAATACGATATTCTTGCTTAACTAACGTTTTTACATAGGGATTAAGCATTTAGAACGAAATCTAATGTAGGAAAATGGTACTTTACTCTTGATCGGTACGTTGGGACTTTGAAAATATTCGGGCGTACGCGGCGCGCTCGGCGCTTCGAACAGCTCCGGTGTCCCCATTATTTTCGATTTACGGCTAAAATAAATTTTTCTAATTTTTTTCAATAACATATTCCTGCTAAAATAACTTTTTTACATAGGGATTAAGCATTTAGAACGATACATTGTTTAAAATAAGGGCACTTTACTCTTGACATTTTACGGTTTTTTCAATTTTCTGAAAAATCCTATCATTAGATTTTTTTAAAAATACGATATTCTTGCTTAACTAACGTTTCTACATAGGGATTAAGCATTTAGAACGAAATCTAATGTCAGAAAATGGCACTTTACTCTTGACATTTTTCGGTTTTTTCAATTTTCTGGAAAATCGTATCATTAGATTTTTTTAAAAATACGATATTCTTGCTTAACTAACGTTTTTACATAGGGATTAAGCATTTAGAACGAAATCTAATGTAGGAAAATGGTACTTTACTCTTGATCGGTACGTTGGGACTTTGAAAATATTCGGGGGTTCCAATCGCTCGTCTGTTGCATCATAGCGCGTCTCGGCGCAATCGACCGATTCGCTCGATCCATTATTTTCGATTTACGGCTAAAATAAATTTTTCTAATTTTTTTCAATAACATATTCCTGCTTAAATAACTTTTTTACATAGGGATTAAGCATTTAGAACGATGCATTGTTTAAAGTAAGGGCACTTTACTCTTGACATTTTACGGTTTTTTCAATTTTCTGAAAATCCTATCATTAGATTTTTTTAAAAATACGATATTCTTGCTTAACTAACGTTTCTACATAGGGATTAAGCATTTAGAACGAAATCTAATGTCAGAAAATGGCACTTTACTCTTGACATTTTTCGGTTTTTTCAATTTCTGGAAAATCCTATCATTAGATTTTTTTAAAATACGATATTCTTGCTTAACTAACGTTTTTACATAGGGATTAAGCATTTAGAACGAAATCTAATGTAGGAAAATGGTACTTTACTCTTGATCGGTACGTTGGGACTTTGAAAATATTCGGGCGTACGCGGCGCGCTCGGCGCTTCGAACAGCTCCGGTGTCCCCATTATTTTCGATTTACGGCTAAAATAAATTTTTCTAATTTTTTTCAATAACATATTCCTGCTAAAATAACTTTTTTACATAGGGATTAAGCATTTAGAACGATACATTGTTTAAAATAAGGGCACTTTACTCTTGACATTTTACGGTTTTTTCAATTTTCTGAAAAATCCTATCATTAGATTTTTTTAAAAATACGATATTCTTGCTTAACTAACGTTTCTACATAGGGATTAAGCATTTAGAACGAAATCTAATGTCAGAAAATGGCACTTTACTCTTGACATTTTTCGGTTTTTTCAATTTTCTGGAAAATCGTATCATTAGATTTTTTTAAAAATACGATATTCTTGCTTAACTAACGTTTTTACATAGGGATTAAGCATTTAGAACGAAATCTAATGTAGGAAAATGGTACTTTACTCTTGATCGGTACGTTGGGACTTAGAAAATATTCGGCCGTACGCGGCGCGTCTCGGCGCTTCGAACAGCTCCGGTGTCCCCATTATTTTCGATTTACGGCTAAAATAAATTTTTCTAATTTTTTCAATTACATATTCTTGCTTAAATAACTTTTTTACATAGGGATTAAGCATTTAGAACGACATGTTGTTTAAAATAATGGTACTTTACTCTTGTGATTTTTCGGTTTTTTTGATTATTT
>NW_027476383.1:232500-250000 GCF_051020955.1 Megalopta genalis | reverse complement strand
CTGTGTAGCAGGGACCAAAACGAGTAATTTCATGTATAAAGTTTAATTAAACTCCCAATAGTTTGCCGGGAAACATCGATTCTTCCGATCTAGAAAGAGACAGAGACAGTCGATCCGCGTTATGATAAATATTTCAAGGTTCCCGATTCCACAAAATTATAAAAAGTATACGGCTGTGTAGCGGGGATCAAAACGAGTAATTTCATGTATAAAGTTTAATTAATCTCCCAATAGTTTGCCGGGAAACATCGATTCTTCCGATCTAGAAAGAGACAGAGACAGTCGATCCGCGTTATGATAAATATTTCGAGGTTCCCGATTCCACAAAATTATAAAAAGTATACGGCTGTGTAGCGGGGATCAGAACGAGTAATTTCATGTATAAAGTTTAATTAAACTCCCAATAGTTTGCCGGGAAACATCGATTCTTCCGATCTAGAAAGAGACAGAGATAGTCGATCCGCGTTATGATAAATATTTCGAGGTTCCCGATTCCACAAAATTATAAAAAGTATACGGCTGTGTAGCGGGGATCAGAACGAGTAATTTCATGTATAAAGTTTAATTAAACTCCCAATAGTTTGCCGGGAAACATCGATTCTTCCGATCTAGAAAGAGACAGAGACAGTCGATCCGCGTTATGATAAATATTTCAAGGTTCCCGATTCCACAAAATTATAAAAAGTATACGGCTGTGTAGCGGGGATCAAAACGAGTAATTTCATGTATAAAGTTTAATTAAACTCCCAATAGTTTGCCGGGAAACATCGATTCTTCCGATCTAGAAAGAGACAGAGACAGTCGATCCGCGTTATGATAAATATTTCGAGGTTCCCGATTCCACAAATTTATAAAAAGTTTACGGCTGTGTAGCGGGGATCAGAACGAGTAATTTCATGTATAAAGTTTAATTAAACTCCCAATAGTTTGCCGGGAAACATCGATTCTTCCGATCTAGAAAGAGACAGAGACAGTCGATCCGCGTTATGATAAATATTTCAAGGTTCCCGATTCCACAAAATTATAAAAAGTATACGGCTGTGTAGCGGGGATCAAAACGAGTAATTTCATGTATAAAGTTTAATTAATCTCCCAATAGTTTGCCGGGAAACATCGATTCTTCCGATCTAGAAAGAGACAGAGACAGTCGATCCGCGTTATGATAAATATTTCGAGGTTCCCGATTCCACAAAATTATAAAAAGTATACGGCTGTGTAGCGGGGATCAGAACGAGTAATTTCATGTATAAAGTTTAATTAAACTCCCAATAGTTTGCCGGGAAACATCGATTCTTCCGATCTAGAAAGAGACAGAGATAGTCGATCCGCGTTATGATAAATATTTCGAGGTTCCCGATTCCACAAAATTATAAAAAGTATACGGCTGTGTAGCGGGGATCAGAACGAGTAATTTCATGTATAAAGTTTAATTAAACTCCCAATAGTTTGCCGGGAAACATCGATTCTTCCGATCTAGAAAGAGACAGAGACAGTCGATCCGCGTTATGATAAATATTTCAAGGTTCCCGATTCCACAAAATTATAAAAAGTATACGGCTGTGTAGCGGGGATCAAAACGAGTAATTTCATGTATAAAGTTTCATTAAACTCCCAATAGTTTGCCGGGAAACATCGATTCTTCCGATCTAGAAAGAGACAGAGACAGTCGATCCGCGTTATGATAAATATTTCGAGGTTCCCGATTCCACAAATTTATAAAAAGTTTACGGCTGTGTAGCGGGGATCAGAACGAGTAATTTCATGTATAAAGTTTAATTAAACTCCCAATAGTTTGCCGGGAAACATCGATTCTTCCGATCTAGAAAGAGACAGAGACAGTCGATCCGCGTTATGATAAATATTTCAAGGTTCCCGATTCCACAAAATTATAAAAAGTATACGGCTGTGTAGCGGGGATCAAAACGAGTAATTTCATGTATAAAGTTTAATTAAACTTCCAATAGTTTGTCGGGAAACATCGATAGTTCGATCGCGCGAGAGAGACAGAGAAACGAACAGACTTCTTTTCGATTTACGGCTAAAATAAATTTTTCTAATTTTTTTCAATAACATATTCTTGCTTAGATAACTTTTTTACATAGGGATTAAGCATTTAGAACGATATAATGTTTAAAATAAGGGCACTTTACTCTTGACATTTTACGGTTTTTTCAATTTTCTGAAAAATCCTATCATTAGATTTTTTTAAAAATACGATATTCTTGCTTAACTAACGTTTCTACATAGGGATTAAGCATTTAGAACGAAATCTAATGTCAGAAAATGGCACTTTACTCTTGACATTTTTCGGTTTTTTCAATTTTCTGGAAAATCCTATCATTAGATTTTTTTAAAAATACGATATTCTTGCTTAACTAACGTTTTTACATAGGGATTAAGCATTTAGAACGAAATCTAATGTAGGAAAATGGTACTTTACTCTTGATCGGTACGTTGGGACTTTGAAAATATTCGGGCGTTCCAATCGCTCGTCTGTTGCATCATAGCGCGTCTCGGCGCAATCGAGCGATTCGCTCGACCCATTATTTTCGATTTACGGCTAAAATAAATTTTTCTCATTTTATTCAATAACATATTCTTGCTTAGATAACTTTTTTACATAGGGATTAAGCATTTAGAACGATACATTGTTTAAAATAAGGGCACTTTACTCTTGACATTTTACGGTTTTTTCAATCTTCTGAAAAATCCTATCATTAGATTTTTTTAAAAATACGATATTCTTGCTTAACTAACGTTTCTACATAGGGATTAAGCATTTAGAACGAAATCTAATGTAGGAAAATGGTACTTTACTCTTGATCGGTACGTTGGGACTTAGAAAATATTCGGCCGTACGCGGCGCGTCTCGGCGCTTCGAACAGCTCCGGTGTCCCCATTATTTTCGATTTACGGCTAAAATAAATTTTTCTAATTTTTTTCAATTACATATTCCTGCTTAAATAACTTTTTTACATAGGGATTAAGCATTTAGAACGATGCATTGTTTAAAGTAAGGGCACTTTACTCTTGACATTTTACGGTTTTTTCAATTTTCTGAAAAATCCTATCATTAGATTTTTTTAAAAATACGATATTCTTGCTTAACTAACGTTTCTACATAGGGATTAAGCATTTAGAACGAAATCTAATGTCAGAAAATGGCACTTTACTCTTGACATTTTTCGGTTTTTTCAATTTTCTGGAAAATCCTATCATTAGATTTTTTTAAAAATACGATATTCTTGCTTAACTAACGTTTCTACATAGGGATTAAGCATTTAGAACGAAATCTAATGTAGGAAAATGGTACTTTACTCTTGATCGGTACGTTGGGACTTTGAAAATATTCGGGCGTTCCAATCGCTCGTCTGTTGCATCATAGCGCGTCTCGGCGCAATCGAGCGATTCGCTCGACCCATTATTTTCGATTTACGGCTAAAATAAATTTTTCTCATTTTATTCAATAACATATTCTTGCTTAGATAACTTTTTTACATAGGGATTAAGCATTTAGAACGATATAATGTTTAAAATAAGGGCACTTTACTCTTGACATTTTTCGGTTTTTTCAATTTTCTGGAAAATCCTATCATTAGATTTTTTTAAAAATACGATATTCTTGCTTAACTAACGTTTTTACATAGGGATTAAGCATTTAGAACGAAATCTAATGTAGGAAAATGGTACTTTACTCTTGATCGGTACGTTGGGACTTTGAAAATATTCGGGCGTTCCAATCGCTCGTCTGTTGCATCATAGCGCGTCTCGGCGCAATCGACCGATTCGCTCGATCCATTATTTTCGATTTACGGCTAAAATAAATTTTTCTAATTTTTTTCAATAACATATTCCTGCTTAAATAACTTTTTTACATAGGGATTAAGCATTTAGAACGATACATTGTTTAAAATAAGGGCACGTTACTCTTGACATTTTACGGTTTTTTCAATCTTCTGAAAAATCCTATCATTAGATTTTTTTAAAAATACGATATTCTTGCTTAACTAACGTTTCTACATAGGGATTAAGCATTTAGAACGAAATCTAATGTCAGAAAATGGCACTTTACTCTTGACATTTTTCGGTTTTTTCAATTTTCTGGAAAATCCTATCATTAGATTTTTTTAAAAATACGATATTCTTGCTTAACTAACGTTTCTACATAGGGATTAAGCATTTAGAACGAAATCTAATGTAGGAAAATGGTACTTTACTCTTGATCGGTACGTTGGGACTTTGAAAATATTCGGGCGTTCCAATCGCTCGTCTGTTGCATCATAGCGCGTCTCGGCGCAATCGAGCGATTCGCTCGATCCATTATTTTCGATTTACGGCTAAAATAAATTTTTCTAATTTTTTTCAATAACATATTCCTGCTTAAATAACTTTTTTACATAGGGATTAAGCATTTAGAACGATACATTGTTTAAAATAAGGGCACTTTACTCTTGACATTTTACGGTTTTTTCAATTTTCTGAAAAATCCTATCATTAGATTTTTTTAAAAATACGATATTCTTGCTTAACTAACGTTTCTACATAGGGATTAAGCATTTAGAACGAAATCTAATGTCAGAAAATGGCACTTTACTCTTGACATTTTTCGGTTTTTTCATTTTTCTGGAAAATCCTATCATTAGATTTTTTTTAAAATACGATATTCTTGCTTAACTAACGTTTTTACATAGGGATTAAGCATTTAGAACGAAATCTAATGTAGGAAAATGGTACTTTACTCTTGATCGGTACGTTGGGACTTTGAAAATATTCGGGGGTTCCAATCGCTCGTCTGTTGCATCATAGCGCGTCTCGGCGCAATCGACCGATTCGCTCGATCCATTATTTTCGATTTACGGCTAAAATAAATTTTTCTAATTTTTTTCAATAACATATTCCTGCTTAAATAACTTTTTTACATAGGGATTAAGCATTTAGAACGATACATTGTTTAAAATAAGGGCACTTTACTCTTGACATTTTACGGTTTTTTCAATTTTCTGAAAAATCCTATCATTAGATTTTTTTAAAAATACGATATTCTTGCTTAACTAACGTTTCTACATAGGGATTAAGCATTTAGAACGAAATCTAATGTCAGAAAATGGCACTTTACTCTTGACATTTTTCGGTTTTTTCATTTTTCTGGAAAATCCTATCATTAGATTTTTTTTAAAATACGATATTCTTGCTTAACTAACGTTTTTACATAGGGATTAAGCATTTAGAACGAAATCTAATGTAGGAAAATGGTACTTTACTCTTGATCGGTACGTTGGGACTTTGAAAATATTCGGGCGTTCCAATCGCTCGTCTGTTGCATCATAGCGCGTCTCGGCGCAATCGACCGATTCGCTCGATCCATTATTTTCGATTTACGGCTAAAATAAATTTTTCTAATTTTTTTCAATAACATATTCCTGCTTAAATAACTTTTTTACATAGGGATTAAGCATTTAGAACGATACATTGTTTAAAATAAGGGCACTTTACTCTTGACATTTTACGGTTTTTTCAATCTTCTGAAAAATCCTATCATTAGATTTTTTTAAAAATACGATATTCTTGCTTAACTAACGTTTCTACATAGGGATTAAGCATTTAGAACGAAATCTAATGTCAGAAAATGGCACTTTACTCTTGACATTTTTCGGTTTTTTCAATTTTCTGGAAAATCCTATCATTAGATTTTTTTAAAAATACGATATTCTTGCTTAACTAACGTTTCTACATAGGGATTAAGCATTTAGAACGAAATCTAATGTAGGAAAATGGTACTTTACTCTTGATCGGTACGTTGGGACTTTGAAAATATTCGGGCGTTCCAATCGCTCGTCTGTTGCATCATAGCGCGTCTCGGCGCAATCGAGCGATTCGCTCGATCCATTATTTTCGATTTACGGCTAAAATAAATTTTTCTAATTTTTTTCAATAACATATTCCTGCTTAAATAACTTTTTTACATAGGGATTAAGCATTTAGAACGATACATTGTTTAAAATAAGGGCACTTTACTCTTGACATTTTACGGTTTTTTCAATTTTCTGAAAAATCCTATCATTAGATTTTTTTAAAAATACGATATTCTTGCTTAACTAACGTTTCTACATAGGGATTAAGCATTTAGAACGAAATCTAATGTCAGAAAATGGCACTTTACTCTTGACATTTTTCGGTTTTTTCAATTTTCTGGAAAATCCTATCATTAGATTTTTTTTAAAATACGATATTCTTGCTTAACTAACGTTTTTACATAGGGATTAAGCATTTAGAACGAAATCTAATGTAGGAAAATGGTACTTTACTCTTGATCGGTACGTTGGGACTTTGAAAATATTCGGGCGTTCCAATCGCTCGTCTGTTGCATCATAGCGCGTCTCGGCGCAATCGACCGATTCGCTCGATCCATTATTTTCGATTTACGGCTAAAATAAATTTTTCTAATTTTTTTCAATAACATATTCCTGCTTATATAACTTTTTTACATAGGGATTAAGCATTTAGAACGATACATTGTTTAAAATAAGGGCACTTTACTCTTGACATTTTACGGTTTTTTCAATTTTCTGAAAAATCCTATCATTAGATTTTTTTAAAAATACGATATTCTTGCTTAACTAACGTTTCTACATAGGGATTAAGCATTTAGAACGAAATCTAATGTCAGAAAATGGCACTTTACTCTTGACATTTTTCGGTTTTTTCATTTTTCTGGAAAATCCTATCATTAGATTTTTTTTAAAATACGATATTCTTGCTTAACTAACGTTTTTACATAGGGATTAAGCATTTAGAACGAAATCTAATGTAGGAAAATGGTACTTTACTCTTGATCGGTACGTTGGGACTTTGAAAATATTCGGGCGTTCCAATCGCTCGTCTGTTGCATCATAGCGCGTCTCGGCGCAATCGACCGATTCGCTCGATCCATTATTTTCGATTTACGGCTAAAATAAATTTTTCTAATTTTTTTCAATAACATATTCCTGCTTAAATAACTTTTTTACATAGGGATTAAGCATTTAGAACGATACATTGTTTAAAATAAGGGCACTTTACTCTTGACATTTTACGGTTTTTTCAATCTTCTGAAAAATCCTATCATTAGATTTTTTTAAAAATACGATATTCTTGCTTAACTAACGTTTCTACATAGGGATTAAGCATTTAGAACGAAATCTAATGTCAGAAAATGGCACTTTACTCTTGACATTTTTCGGTTTTTTCAATTTTCTGGAAAATCCTATCATTAGATTTTTTTAAAAATACGATATTCTTGCTTAACTAACGTTTTTACATAGGGATTAAGCATTTAGAACGAAATCTAATGTAGGAAAATGGTACTTTACTCTTGATCGGTACGTTGGGACTTTGAAAATATTCGGGCGTTCCAATCGCTCGTCTGTTGCATCATAGCGCGTCTCGGCGCAATCGACCGATTCGCTCGATCCATTATTTTCGATTTACGGCTAAAATAAATTTTTCTAATTTTTTTCAATAACATATTCCTGCTTAAATAACTTTTTTACATAGGGATTAAGCATTTAGAACGAAATCTAATGTAGGAAAATGGTACTTTACTCTTGATCGGTACGTTGGGACTTAGAAAATATTCGGCCGTACGCGGCGCGTCTCGGCGCTTCGAACAGCTCCGGTGTCCCCATTATTTTCGATTTACGGCTAAAATAAATTTTTCTAATTTTTTTCAATTACATATTCCTGCTTAAATAACTTTTTTACATAGGGATTAAGCATTTAGAACGATGCATTGTTTAAAGTAAGGGCACTTTACTCTTGACATTTTACGGTTTTTTCAATTTTCTGAAAAATCCTATCATTAGATTTTTTTAAAAATACGATATTCTTGCTTAACTAACGTTTCTACATAGGGATTAAGCATTTAGAACGAAATCTAATGTCAGAAAATGGCACTTTACTCTTGACATTTTTCGGTTTTTTCAATTTTCTGGAAAATCGTATCATTAGATTTTTTTAAAAATACGATATTCTTGCTTAACTAACGTTTTTACATAGGGATTAAGCATTTAGAACGAAATCTAATGTAGGAAAATGGTACTTTACTCTTGATCGGTACGTTGGGACTTTGAAAATATTCGGGGGTTCCAATCGCTCGTCTGTTGCATCATAGCGCGTCTCGGCGCAATCGACCGATTCGCTCGATCCATTATTTTCGATTTACGGCTAAAATAAATTTTTCTAATTTTTTTCAATAACATATTCCTGCTTAAATAACTTTTTTACATAGGGATTAAGCATTTAGAACGATGCATTGTTTAAAGTAAGGGCACTTTACTCTTGACATTTTACGGTTTTTTCAATTTTCTGAAAAATCCTATCATTAGATTTTTTTAAAAATACGATATTCTTGCTTAACTAACGTTTCTACATAGGGATTAAGCATTTAGAACGAAATCTAATGTCAGAAAATGGCACTTTACTCTTGACATTTTTCGGTTTTTTCAATTTTCTGGAAAATCCTATCATTAGATTTTTTTAAAAATACGATATTCTTGCTTAACTAACGTTTTTACATAGGGATTAAGCATTTAGAACGAAATCTAATGTAGGAAAATGGTACTTTACTCTTGATCGGTACGTTGGGACTTTGAAAATATTCGGGCGTTCCAATCGCTCGTCTGTTGCATCATAGCGCGTCTCGGCGCAATCGACCGATTCGCTCGACCCATTATTTTCGATTTACGGCTAAAATAAATTTTTCTCATTTTATTCAATAACATATTCTTGCTTAGATAACTTTTTTACATAGGGATTAAGCATTTAGAACGATATAATGTTTAAAATAAGGGCACTTTACTCTTGACATTTTACGGTTTTTTCAATTTTCTGAAAAATCCTATCATTAGATTTTTTTAAAAATACGATATTCTTGCTTAACTAACGTTTCTACATAGGGATTAAGCATTTAGAACGAAATCTAATGTCAGAAAATGGCACTTTACTCTTGACATTTTTCGGTTTTTTCATTTTTCTGGAAAATCCTATCATTAGATTTTTTTTAAAATACGATATTCTTGCTTAACTAACGTTTTTACATAGGGATTAAGCATTTAGAACGAAATCTAATGTAGGAAAATGGTACTTTACTCTTGATCGGTACGTTGGGACTTTGAAAATATTCGGGCGTTCCAATCGCTCGTCTGTTGCATCATAGCGCGTCTCGGCGCAATCGACCGATTCGCTCGATCCATTATTTTCGATTTACGGCTAAAATAAATTTTTCTAATTTTTTTCAATAACATATTCCTGCTTAAATAACTTTTTTACATAGGGATTAAGCATTTAGAACGATACATTGTTTAAAATAAGGGCACTTTACTCTTGACATTTTACGGTTTTTTCAATTTTCTGAAAAATCCTATCATTAGATTTTTTTAAAAATACGATATTCTTGCTTAACTAACGTTTCTACATAGGGATTAAGCATTTAGAACGAAATCTAATGTCAGAAAATGGCACTTTACTCTTGACATTTTTCGGTTTTTTCAATTTTCTGGAAAATCCTATCATTAGATTTTTTTAAAAATACGATATTCTTGCTTAACTAACGTTTTTACATAGGGATTAAGCATTTAGAACGAAATCTAATGTAGGAAAATGGTACTTTACTCTTGATCGGTACGTTGGGACTTTGAAAATATTCGGGCGTACGCGGCGCGCTCGGCGCTTCGAACAGCTCCGGTGTCCCCATTATTTTCGATTTACGGCTAAAATAAATTTTTCTAATTTTTTTCAATAACATATTCCTGCTTAAATAACTTTTTTACATAGGGATTAAGCATTTAGAACGATACATTGTTTAAAGTAAGGGCACTTTACTCTTGACATTTTACGGTTTTTTCAATTTTCTGAAAAATCCTATCATTAGATTTTTTTAAAAATACGATATTCTTGCTTAACTAACGTTTCTACATAGGGATTAAGCATTTAGAACGAAATCTAATGTCAGAAAATGGCACTTTACTCTTGACATTTTTCGGTTTTTTCAATTTTCTGGAAAATCGTATCATTAGATTTTTTTAAAAATACGATATTCTTGCTTAACTAACGTTTTTACATAGGGATTAAGCATTTAGAACGAAATCTAATGTAGGAAAATGGTACTTTACTCTTGATCGGTACGTTGGGACTTTGAAAATATTCGGGGGTTCCAATCGCTCGTCTGTTGCATCATAGCGCGTCTCGGCGCAATCGACCGATTCGCTCGATCCATTATTTTCGATTTACGGCTAAAATAAATTTTTCTAATTTTTTTCAATAACATATTCCTGCTTAAATAACTTTTTTACATAGGGATTAAGCATTTAGAACGATACATTGTTTAAAGTAAGGGCACTTTACTCTTGACATTTTACGGTTTTTTCAATTTTCTGAAAAATCCTATCATTAGATTTTTTTAAAAATACGATATTCTTGCTTAACTAACGTTTCTACATAGGGATTAAGCATTTAGAACGAAATCTAATGTCAGAAAATGGCACTTTACTCTTGACATTTTTCGGTTTTTTCAATTTTCTGGAAAATCGTATCATTAGATTTTTTTAAAAATACGATATTCTTGCTTAACTAACGTTTTTACATAGGGATTAAGCATTTAGAACGAAATCTAATGTAGGAAAATGGTACTTTACTCTTGATCGGTACGTTGGGACTTTGAAAATATTCGGGGGTTCCAATCGCTCGTCTGTTGCATCATAGCGCGTCTCGGCGCAATCGACCGATTCGCTCGATCCATTATTTTCGATTTACGGCTAAAATAAATTTTTCTAATTTTTTTCAGTAACATATTCCTGCTTAAATAACTTTTTTACATAGGGATTAAGCATTTAGAACGATACATTGTTTAAAGTAAGGGCACTTTACTCTTGACATTTTACGGTTTTTTCAATTTTCTGAAAAATCCTATCATTAGATTTTTTTAAAAATACGATATTCTTGCTTAACTAACGTTTCTACATAGGGATTAAGCATTTAGAACGAAATCTAATGTCAGAAAATGGCACTTTACTCTTGACATTTTTCGGTTTTTTCAATTTTCTGGAAAATCGTATCATTAGATTTTTTTAAAAATACGATATTCTTGCTTAACTAACGTTTTTACATAGGGATTAAGCATTTAGAACGAAATCTAATGTAGGAAAATGGTACTTTACTCTTGATCGGTACGTTGGGACTTTGAAAATATTCGGGGGTTCCAATCGCTCGTCTGTTGCATCATAGCGCGTCTCGGCGCAATCGACCGATTCGCTCGATCCATTATTTTCGATTTACGGCTAAAATAAATTTTTCTAATTTTTTTCAATAACATATTCCTGCTTAAATAACTTTTTTACATAGGGATTAAGCATTTAGAACGATGCATTGTTTAAAGTAAGGGCACTTTACTCTTGACATTTTACGGTTTTTTCAATTTTCTGAAAAATCCTATCATTAGATTTTTTTAAAAATACGATATTCTTGCTTAACTAACGTTTCTACATAGGGATTAAGCATTTAGAACGAAATCTAATGTCAGAAAATGGCACTTTACTCTTGACATTTTTCGGTTTTTTCAATTTTCTGGAAAATCCTATCATTAGATTTTTTTAAAAATACGATATTCTTGCTTAACTAACGTTTTTACATAGGGATTAAGCATTTAGAACGAAATCTAATGTAGGAAAATGGTACTTTACTCTTGATCGGTACGTTGGGACTTTGAAAATATTCGGGCGTTCCAATCGCTCGTCTGTTGCATCATAGCGCGTCTCGGCGCAATCGACCGATTCGCTCGACCCATTATTTTCGATTTACGGCTAAAATAAATTTTTCTCATTTTATTCAATAACATATTCTTGCTTAGATAACTTTTTTACATAGGGATTAAGCATTTAGAACGATATAATGTTTAAAATAAGGGCACTTTACTCTTGACATTTTACGGTTTTTTCAATTTTCTGAAAAATCCTATCATTAGATTTTTTTAAAAATACGATAATCTTGCTTAACTAACCTTTCTACATAGGGATTAAGCATTTAGAACGAAATCTAATGTCAGAAAATGGCACTTTACTCTTGACATTTTTCGGTTTTTTCAATTTTCTGGAAAATCCTATCATTAGATTTTTTTTAAAATACGATATTCTTGCTTAACTAACGTTTTTACATAGGGATTAAGCATTTAGAACGAAATCTAATGTAGGAAAATGGTACTTTACTCTTGATCGGTACGTTGGGACTTTGAAAATATTCGGGCGTACGCGGCGCGCTCGGCGCTTCGAACAGCTCCGGTGTCCCCATTATTTTCGATTTACGGCTAAAATAAATTTTTCTAATTTTTTTCAATAACATATTCCTGCTAAAATAACTTTTTTACATAGGGATTAAGCATTTAGAACGATACATTGTTTAAAATAAGGGCACTTTACTCTTGACATTTTACGGTTTTTTCAATTTTCTGAAAAATCCTATCATTAGATTTTTTTAAAAATACGATATTCTTGCTTAACTAACGTTTCTACATAGGGATTAAGCATTTAGAACGAAATCTAATGTCAGAAAATGGCACTTTACTCTTGACATTTTTCGGTTTTTTCAATTTTCTGGGAAATCCTATCATTAGATTTTTTTAAAAATACGATATTCTTGCTTAACTAACGTTTTTACATAGGGATTAAGCATTTAGAACGAAATCTAATGTAGGAAAATGGTACTTTACTCTTGATCGGTACGTTGGGACTTAGAAAATATTCGGCCGTACGCGGCGCGTCTCGGCGCTTCGAACAGCTCCGGTGTCCCCATTATTTTCGATTTACGGCTAAAATAAATTTTTCTAATTTTTTTCAATTACATATTCTTGCTTAGATAACTTTTTTACATAGGGATTAAGCATTTAGAACGACATATTGTTTAAAATAATGGTACTTTACTCTTGTGATTTTTCGGTTTTTTTTGATTATTTTGAAAAATAAATTTTTGTAATTTTTTTAAATACGATATTCGTGATCAGTGAACGATTTCACATATGGATTAAGCATTTAGAATCGTGCGGAAGCGTTATTAAAAAAGTTTACTCGATGCGATGGGACTTTGAAAAGTTTGTGAAAATTTTCATATTGGGAAAAAATGTGTAATTTTTTGTCTAGTTTACGGTAATGTAATTTATTTTAATGTTTACTATAAATTTTTTTTTCGTTCGTTCACGCGCTATGTTACAACAGCACGGCCGGGCGGTCTGTTGCCGCGGCGGTTTACACTCATAAGCGCGCGTGCTATTCGGCCGGCGGCGCCGGCGTCCTTGCCGGCCGTTCGGTATCTATAAGAGATACACGGTCCGTGCGAGGCGGACGGAGCAGAGCGGGTTTTGGGCCAATTCTACGATCTCGGTCGAGAAGCTGTCTCAGAGCTCCTTCGGGGCTTCGGTCCTGACTGTTTCGTGCCGTTTACGTTACGGACTTTTCTCCACACAGCGTGGCCACGGGTCGGTGTCTTTGACCGAATGGCCCATATGTGGCAAGCCCTACGGGGTTGGTTACCCGTATGCACTTTGTATGTATACTCGTACTCACTGAGCAATCGACTCTTCTGTCCGAGCGATGGAAAAATTTTTTAAAATGCATCTGTAAGATTTGGAAGCAAATCGTACCAATTGAAAACTGTGGCTAAAATGAATAGCCCAGTGGAGAGAGAAAACTATCAAAAAACTGATTTTTTAAATCAAGAGGTGTCAGAAATCGAAATGCCTAGCGCGAGCGGAAGAACACGCTTTCTCGCCAGTCCAGCATGTGTCCTGTCCGTTCTTCCTCGGCTTGCCGATTTTGCCCAGATCAGAGGTTTCGTGCTTCCGGCGGTCAGAAGATCAGCGTGAGCGTACGCGCTTCCACGACTATGGCATCACCCATGTACTTTTTCCTTTGAATATATTTGAGTACATAAAAAATATTAAAACATATAGAGAGAACTGTGTCTTGGATCTTAAAAATTTGTCAATAGCGATGATATATTATTACTTAACTTGAAGTATTTGTACGTTTTAGCTGGGACGTACATTTATCTTACAAGATGTTAATAGCGAGACTCTTGAAGATAAAATTATCTTGTGATTTTATGAAGGCAAAGATAGAAACGTACGAAGCTGGCGTACGTAGAAAAATGTGATTTTACGATAGAACAAAAATATAATACGTACGTTTTTGGGCGTACGGTAAAATATCTGTATGGTAGAAAAATGAAAGAAATTGAGCGTTAAAGAAGATATGTTACAAGCGCGGAATGTGGCAAAACTTGTACATATTTGAAAGAGAAAAGTGGTGTGTCGACCTGACATATATATATGAAACAGGCGACGATGGAAAAGGATTTAAATTTTGTCCATTTTATATATACATATTGTATAGTTCCCTGGTTGATCCTGCCAGTAGTCATATGCTTGTCTCAAAGATTAAGCCATGCATGTCTCAGTACATGCCGTATTAAGGTGAAACCGCGAATGGCTCATTAAATCAGTTATGGTTTCTTAGATCGTACTAAAATTTACTTGGATAACTGTGGTAATTCTAGAGCTAATACATGCAAAACAGAGTTCCGACCAGAGATGGTAGGAACGCTTTTATTAGATCAAAACCAATCGGTGGCGGGTGTTTACACTCGTCCATCGTTTGCTTTGGTGACTCTGAATAACTTTGTGCTGATCGCATGGTCTTATAGCACCGGCGACGCATCTTTCAAATGTCTGCCTTATCAACTGTCGATGGTAGGTTCTGCGCCTACCATGGTTGTAACGGGTAACGGGGAATCAGGGTTCGATTCCGGAGAGGGAGCCTGAGAAACGGCTACCACATCCAAGGAAGGCAGCAGGCGCGCAAATTACCCACTCCCGGCACGGGGAGGTAGTGACGAAAAATAACGATACGGGACTCATCCGAGGCCCCGTAATCGGAATGAGTACACTTTAAATCCTTTAACGAGGATCCATTGGAGGGCAAGTCTGGTGCCAGCAGCCGCGGTAATTCCAGCTCCAATAGCGTATATTAAAGTTGTTGCGGTTAAAAAGCTCGTAGTTGAATCTGTGTGTCACAGTGTCGGTTCATCGCTCGCGGTGTTTAACTGGCATTATGTGGTACGTCCTACCGGTGGGCTTTGCTCTTCACGGGGCGGTCCAACTAATATCCCATCGCGGTGCTCTTCACTGAGTGTCGAGGTGGGCCGGTACGTTTACTTTGAACAAATTAGAGTGCTCAAAGCAGGCTACCTTCGCCTGAATACTGTGTGCATGGAATAATGGAATAGGACCTCGGTTCTATTTTGTTGGTTTTCGGAACCCCGAGGTAATGATTAATAGGGACAGATGGGGGCATTCGTATTGCGACGTTAGAGGTGAAATTCTTGGATCGTCGCAAGACGGACAGAAGCGAAAGCATTTGCCAAAAATGTTTTCATTAATCAAGAACGAAAGTTAGAGGTTCGAAGGCGATCAGATACCGCCCTAGTTCTAACCATAAACGATGCCAGCTAGCGATCCGCCGAAGTTCCTACGATGACTCGGCGGGCAGCTTCCGGGAAACCAAAGCTTTTGGGTTCCGGGGGAAGTATGGTTGCAAAGCTGAAACTTAAAGGAATTGACGGAAGGGCACCACCAGGAGTGGAGCCTGCGGCTTAATTTGACTCAACACGGGAAACCTCACCAGGCCCGGACACCGGAAGGATTGACAGATTGATAGCTCTTTCTTGATTCGGTGGGTGGTGGTGCATGGCCGTTCTTAGTTGGTGGAGCGATTTGTCTGGTTAATTCCGATAACGAACGAGACTCTAGCCTGCTAAATAGACGTAATTATGGTATCTCGAAGGCTCTCGGCTTCTGCCGGTGGGGTTTTTACTACCAACGTACAAACAAATCTTCTTAGAGGGACAGGCGGCTTCTAGCCGCACGAGATTGAGCAATAACAGGTCTGTGATGCCCTTAGATGTTCTGGGCCGCACGCGCGCTACACTGAAGGAATCAGCGTGTGTTCCCTGGCCGAAAGGCCCGGGTAACCCGCTGAACCTCCTTCGTGCTAGGGATTGGGGCTTGCAATTATTCCCCATGAACGAGGAATTCCCAGTAAGCGCGAGTCATAAGCTCGCGTTGATTACGTCCCTGCCCTTTGTACACACCGCCCGTCGCTACTACCGATTGAATGATTTAGTGAGGTCTTCGGACTGGTGCGCGGCAATGTTTCGGCATTGCCGATGATGCCGGGAAGATGACCAAACTTGATTATTTAGAGGAAGTAAAAGTCGTAACAAGGTTTCCGTAGGTGAACCTGCGGAAGGATCATTACAATGTTCCAATATATCTCAAAGAGAGAGGAGAGGAGGAGAGAAAATGAATTCGATTAGTTTGTGGATAAGAATTCATATAAAAAAAAAGATATTGTTGAGCCCGCCAGATCATTCGTGCGTGATTTACACGGCCAGACGTGTGTACTACACGTATTAGGCCTTTGATCTGCGTTGCGTAGGCCACAACAAATCTTTCAAAGAGAGAGAGATATATGTGTTGTTGGGGTTTGTGATTATGAAGGTGCCCCAACGCACAAAAATATATAAAAATGTACAAAGTTGGGATGTGGTGTGGTGGAGAAGAGTTGGGCCCGACCAGATCATTCGTGCGTGATTTACACGGCAGACGTGTGTACTACACGTATTAGGCCTTTGATCTGCGTTGCGTAGGCCATCTTCCTTCCAAGACACACACGTGTTGGGGTTTGTGTGATTTTATGATAGTGCCCCAACACGGAAAAATAAGCGTACGAGAAGAGTTGGGCCCGACCAGATCATTCGTGCGTGATTTATACACGGCCAGACGCGTATTATATTACACGTATTAGGCCTTTGATCTGCGTTGCGTAGGCCATCTTCTCGATAGAGAGAAAGCCAATGTATTCTTTTTTCTTTCTTTACACACACACACACAGTTGTAGTAGGACAGGGAGGGATGCGAGCGTGCTAATCACGCTTCCTCAAGTCTTCGCTGTGGTGTGTAAAAAAAAAAGAAAAAAAGGAATCGTTGGGAAAGTCCAAAGGACGAAAATATCGGGCAGTCTGAAGATAACTTAATGCTCGTTTACATTGGTATCAAGAGAGACCGGCTTGTGTAGCTCGTTTCAATGCTGTGTCGTTGTCATTGACACCCTACTCTGTTGCGCGCTAGTGGCAGCATGAGCGTGGGACGTATATATATATATGACACCCAGCTAGAGCCGGCCGTGAGTCCGTCCGGTGTAAATAACGACGAAAGGAGAGATAAACTTTTCGAATCCAGTATCGGGTTGATAATTGTCCAGTTTGAATATCCATATCCCCGTCGTTTTTGGAGGTGATATACTCTCTGTGTTTCTTCGATAGAAGGCTTTTCAATGTTCTATTCGCTCCGACCGTCGAACTTGCAAGAAAACAGTGGTTTTGGATTTGCTCGTACATATATATATGGTTTCGACGGAAA
>NW_027476383.1:225000-227500 GCF_051020955.1 Megalopta genalis | reverse complement strand
AAGTGAACACGCAGAAAAGGACGGACACTAGACAATTGTTTAAACTATTGTTTAAACAAATTGTTTAAACAATTTTTAAACAATTGTTTAAAAATTTCAGGACTTTTTAACAAAGTTTTTTTTTTTTTTTTTTTTTTTTTTTTTTTTTTTTTTTTTTTTTTTTTTTTTTTTTTTTTTTTTTTTTTTTTTTTTTTTTGTGGCTAACAACTTACATTTTCAGAGGCCGTGACGCGGCTCCACAATGGAGGTCGCCTCTTCGGGGACCGACTCCCGCCGCCGTCAGAAACGATGTCTGGCCACGGACTCGGAGACCGAGGCAGCCAACTCGGACGCGCCCCTCTGCTTCCGGAAGCCTGCGGAGGTCATAAAGAAGAAGAAAAAAAAGAAAAAGGATAAACAAACAACGCAGACAACACAGACAGCACAAACCACGCAGGAGACAGCAGAGGAGCCGTGCCGGGCCAACTCGGAGGACGAGGACACGACCGTGGCAGCCCTCAGAGCCCACGCTGCCAAAGCTTATAGGCAGCTTACTAATGAAATTACGCTTCCAGGAAACGACATCCCGTCCACTGTGGTGCACGCCCTGTGCACACAGGCCGCCAAGTTTAACGACTTACTCATTAAAGCCCTCGTTTACAGCAGCAGGCTGGAGGGACGTCTTGAGGCAGTCCAGGCCGAGTCCAAGGAGTGCAAGCGTTCCTGCCAGGCGCTCCAGGACAAAGCCGTCGCCGTCGCCGCCGCCGCAGCCGCCGCCCCCAAAAAGCCGACAACGTATGCCGAACGCGTCGGCGTCAGGTCCGCTACGGCAGCCAGGTCCACGCAGAAGCAGGACCCTCCCAACGTGGTCATCATCACGCCGGCAGACACCAGCAAATACGAGGACAGCTCGAAGACAAAGGAGGCGGTCTTCGAGCTGGTCTCGCCAAGAGCGGACGGCCTGCAAATCAAGGGCGTCCGCAGGGTGCAGGGTTCAGGCATCGCGCTGGTCACGTCAAAGAACACCGACGTGGCAACCTTAATGGCGCACCAAAAACTAAAAGCTGCCGGTTTTATCGTAGGAGCTCCGGCCAAGCGGAACCCGCGGATCATCGTCTTCGATGTCCCGCGGACCCAGGAGGACCCCAAGGAGACGACCGCAGCGATCCTGCAGCAGAACCTCAGCAAAGAGGAAGCGGCCAGCCTCTCCAAGGAGATGAACCTAGTTTACAGGAGCGGTGATAAAACCAGGGACCGCTGCAACCTGATATTCGAGGTCAGCAAGCGTGCCCGGGACCTCCTGGTCTCCAAGGAGAGGCTGTACGTGGGCTGGAACTGCTGCAGGGTCCGGGACCACGTCAGCGTGACCAGGTGCTATAAGTGCCAGGGATTCGGCCATCCTGCCAAGTTCTGCAAGGCCGAGAAGGAGACCTGCGGCCACTGCGCGGAGGCGGGGCATGGGATCAAGACCTGCCCGAAGAAAGAAAAGCCGGCCACCTGCGTGAACTGCATGAGGGGTAAGAAACCCTCCTCCCACTGCGTGACGAGCAAGGACTGCCCCGCGTATATAGCTGCCATAAATCAGTCGCTCTCCCGAACTGATTATGGTTGTTAGGCCCCCACCCAAAAATATCCCCGAAATTAGGATACTGCAGCTGAACATGAGACGTTCAGCTGCGGTCACCGGAGAGGTACGCGAGCTCATTGCCCAGAAGCGGCTAGACGTCCTGCTATTGCAGGAGGCATACGTCAGCCAGCTGGGCACGCGACATAGGATTAGTGGTTTAGGGTCCGGAGTGAGGTTGGCGGCAGCCGAACCACAACCCCCGTGGGCGGCTGTTGCCGTCTGCAACCCCAACTTCGACATGATCTTCGTCTCGCAGCTCAGCAACTCCCACTGCGCCTGTGCGGAAGTGCTAGCACCCGGCTTTTCCTTTTACGCGGTGTCGTGCTATTTCCAGCACCGCGACGAAATAGAAAAGCACCTCAGCCACCTTGAGAAGGTGTTCTGCGCACTGAGGGGGGAGAGACTTTTAGTTTCTACAGACGCTAACGCGCAATCCTCGCTCTGGAGCCCCCGGGGCACAGACGAGAAAGGAGCTCAATTCGAGACTCTGATTGCCGCGTTTAGCATGGACGTTGTGAACGACGCAGCTCAACCACCTACCTTCTGGACGCCAACCGGGTCGTCATACATCGACGTAACCCTGGCGTCGCCTTCCATGTCTCCGTTCATCAGGAGCTGGAACGTAAGGTGTGCGTGGACGACCAGCGACCACAACGCCGTTGACATTAGGTTGCGGGCACCCAGAGCCGCGACGGGGAATCGCGGAGTCGCGAACTCTCGGTTCGACACTCGTCGAGCCGACTGGGAGCGATTCTCCGAGACCCTGTCCGATCTTTCACGATCGAGGCTCGAAGTCCTGAGCCTGGAGTCAGCGGAGGAAACTATAGGAATGGCAGAAACGCTCACAGACATCATCAAGGATGCCTGCACCGCGTCGATGCCGAGAAAGCGTAG
>NW_027476383.1:207500-220000 GCF_051020955.1 Megalopta genalis | reverse complement strand
GTACGAACCAATACGCCGCTGGTACTTTGTAATAAGAATTACATTATAAGATAGAAAGCACTACGCCGCTGGACATAAAATCTCCATTATCCGAACGAAAGCAATACGCCGCTGGTACTTTATTTTATTATAATAATTTAATTATAAGACAGAAACCGCTGATACTTGGTTGTAAAATCTCCATTATCCGAACGAAAGTAACACGCCGCTGGTACTTTATTTTATTATAATAATTTAATTATAAGACAGAAACCGCTGGTACTTGGTTGTAAAATCTCCATTATCCGAACGAAAGCAATACGCCGTTGGTACTTGGTTATAAAATTTTCATTACAAGATAGAAAGCAATATGCCGCTGGTTATATTAATGTAATCTTATGGAAAGCATTACGCCGCTGGAACTTTGACCATTGCAATAATCGATCGGAAGCTATACACAGCAAGGAATACGAATATTATACCAAGAGATCGAAAACAATACGCTGTTCGGACGTTTTGACTAGCTGTCGCACAGTGCAGACGCGCCGACCCGTCGCTCCGCATTTCGAGCGCAATTTCAGTGGTTTTTCAGTTCAGAAAATTACAGAGAGTGTTTGGTTGTGTTGCAGGAGTCAAACTGAATGATTTGATGCATAAAGTTTAATTAAACTCCCATTACTTTGCCGGGAAACATCGATTATTCCGATCTAGAAAGAGACAGAGACAGTCGATCCGCGTTATGTTAAATATTGCAAGGTTCCCGATTCCACAAAATTATAAAA
Organism: Megalopta genalis; assembly: GCF_051020955.1. Taxonomy (NCBI): domain Eukaryota; kingdom Metazoa; phylum Arthropoda; class Insecta; order Hymenoptera; family Halictidae; genus Megalopta; species Megalopta genalis. The sequence continues at coordinate 219,239 of NW_027476383.1, read as the reverse complement.
AGTATACGGCTGTGTAGCAGGGATCAAAACGAGTAATTTCGTGTATAAAGTTTAATTAATATCCCATTAGTTTGCCGGGAAACATCGATTATTCCGATCTAGAAAGAGACAGAGACAGTCGATCCGCGTTATGTTAAATATTTCAAGGTTCCCGATTCCACAAAATTATAAAAAGTATACGGCTGTGTAGCGGGGATCAAAACGAGTAATTTCATGTATAAAGTTTAATTAAACTCCCAATAGTTTGCCGGGAAACATCGATTCTTCCGATCTAGAAAGAGACAGAGACAGTCGATCCGCGTTATGATAAATATTTCGAGGTTCCCGATTCCACAAAATTATAAAAAGTATACGGCTGTGTAGCGGGGATCAGAACGAGTAATTTCATGTATAAAGTTTAATTAAACTCCCAATAGTTTGCCGGGAAACATCGATTCTTCCGATCTAGAAAGAGACAGAGACAGTCGATCCGCGTTATGATAAATATTTCGAGGTTCCCGATTCCACAAAATTATAAAAAGTATACGGCTGTGTAGCGGGGATCAGAACGAGTAATTTCATGTATAAAGTTTAATTAAACTCCCAATAGTTTGCCGGGAAACATCGATTATTCCGATCTAGAAAGAGACAGAGACAGTCGATCCGCGTTATGTTAAATATTTCAAGGTTCCCGATTCCACAAAATTATAAAAAGTATACGGCTGTGTAGCGGGGATCAGAACGAGTAATTTCATGTATAAAGTTTAATTAAACTCCCAATAGTTTGCCGGGAAACATCGATTCTTCCGATCTAGAAAGAGACAGAGACAGTCGATCCGCGTTATGATAAATATTTCGAGGTTCCCGATTCCACAAAATTATAAAAAGTATACGGCTGTGTAGCGGGGATCAAAACGAGTAATTTCATGTATAAAGTTTAATTAAACTCCCAATAGTTTGCCGGGAAACATCGATTCTTCCGATCTAGAAAGAGACAGAGACAGTCGATCCGCGTTATGATAAATATTTCAAGGTTCCCGATTCCACAAAATTATAAAAAGTATACGGCTGTGTAGCGGGGATCAAAACGAGTAATTTCATGTATAAAGTTTAATTAATCTCCCAATAGTTTGCCGGGAAACATCGATTCTTCCGATCTAGAAAGAGACAGAGACAGTCGATCCGCGTTATGATAAATATTTCGAGGTTCCCGATTCCACAAATTTATAAAAAGTTTACGGCTGTGTAGCGGGGATCAGAACGAGTAATTTCATGTATAAAGTTTAATTAAACTCCCAATAGTTTTCCGGGAAACATCGATTCTTCCGATCTAGAAAGAGACAGAGACAGTCGATCCGCGTTATGATAAATATTTCGAGGTTCCCGATTCCACAAAATTATAAAAAGTATACGGCTGTGTAGCGGGGATCAGAACGAGTAATTTCATGTATAAAGTTTAATTAAACTCCCAATAGTTTTCCGGGAAACATCGATTCTTCCGATCTAGAAAGAGACAGAGACAGTCGATCCGCGTTATGATAAATATTTCGAGGTTCCCGATTCCACAAATTTATAAAAAGTTTACGGCTGTGTAGCGGGGATCAGAACGAGTAATTTCATGTATAAAGTTTAATTAAACTCCCAATAGTTTGCCGGGAAACATCGATTCTTCCGATCTAGAAAGAGACAGAGACAGTCGATCCGCGTTATGATAAATATTTCAAGGTTCCCGATTCCACAAAATTATAAAAAGTATACGGCTGTGTAGCGGGGATCAAAACGAGTAATTTCATGTATAAAGTTTAATTAAACTCCCAATAGTTTGCCGGGAAACATCGATTCTTCCGATCTAGAAAGAGACAGAGACAGTCGATCCGCGTTATGATAAATATTTCGAGGTTCCCGATTCCACAAATTTATAAAAAGTTTACGGCTGTGTAGCGGGGATCAGAACGAGTAATTTCATGTATAAAGTTTAATTAAACTCCCAATAGTTTTCCGGGAAACATCGATTCTTCCGATCTAGAAAGAGACAGAGACAGTCGATCCGCGTTATGATAAATATTTCGAGGTTCCCGATTCCACAAAATTATAAAAAGTATACGGCTGTGTAGCGGGGATCAGAACGAGTAATTTCATGTATAAAGTTTAATTAAACTCCCAATAGTTTGCCGGGAAACATCGATTCTTCCGATCTAGAAAGAGACAGAGACAGTCGATCCGCGTTATGATAAATATTTCAAGGTTCCCGATTCCACAAAATTATAAAAAGTATACGGCTGTGTAGCGGGGATCAGAACGAGTAATTTCATGTATAAAGTTTAATTAAACTCCCAATAGTTTTCCGGGAAACATCGATTCTTCCGATCTAGAAAGAGACAGAGACAGTCGATCCGCGTTATGATAAATATTTCGAGGTTCCCGATTCCACAAATTTATAAAAAGTTTACGGCTGTGTAGCGGGGATCAGAACGAGTAATTTCATGTATAAAGTTTAATTAAACTCCCAATAGTTTGCCGGGAAACATCGATTCTTCCGATCTAGAAAGAGACAGAGACAGTCGATCCGCGTTATGATAAATATTTCAAGGTTCCCGATTCCACAAAATTATAAAAAGTATACGGCTGTGTAGCGGGGATCAAAACGAGTAATTTCATGTATAAAGTTTAATTAAACTTCCAATAGTTTGTCGGGAAACATCGATAGTTCGATCGCGCGAGAGAGACAGAGAAACGAACAGACTTCTTTTCGATTTACGGCTAAAATAAATTTTTCTAATTTTTTTCAATAACATATTCCTGCTAAAATAACTTTTTTACATAGGGATTAAGCATTTAGAACGATACATTGTTTAAAATAAGGGCACTTTACTCTTGACATTTTACGGTGTTTTCAATTTTCTGAAAAATCCTATCATTAGATTTTTTTAAAAATACGATATTCTTGCTTAACTAACGTTTCTACATAGGGATTAAGCATTTAGAACGAAATCTAATGTCAGAAAATGGCACTTTACTCTTGACATTTTTCGGTTTTTTCAATTTTCTGGAAAATCCTATCATTAGATTTTTTTAAAAATACGATATTCTTGCTTAACTAACGTTTTTACATAGGGATTAAGCATTTAGAACGAAATCTAATGTAGGAAAATGGTACTTTACTCTTGATCGGTACGTTGGGACTTTGAAAATATTCGGGCGTTCCAATCGCTCGTCTGTTGCATCATAGCGCGTCTCGGCGCAATCGACCGATTCGCTCGATCCATTATTTTCGATTTACGGCTAAAATAAATTTTTCTAATTTTTTTCAATAACATATTCCTGCTTAAATAACTTTTTTACATAGGGATTAAGCATTTAGAACGATACATTGTTTAAAATAAGGGCACTTTACTCTTGACATTTTACGGTTTTTTCAATTTTCTGAAAAATCCTATCATTAGATTTTTTTAAAAATACGATATTCTTGCTTAACTAACGTTTCTACATAGGGATTAAGCATTTAGAACGAAATCTAATGTCAGAAAATGGCACTTTACTCTTGACATTTTTCGGTTTTTTCAATTTTCTGGAAAATCCTATCATTAGATTTTTTTAAAAATACGATATTCTTGCTTAACTAACGTTTTTACATAGGGATTAAGCATTTAGAACGAAATCTAATGTAGGAAAATGGTACTTTACTCTTGATCGGTACGTTGGGACTTTGAAAATATTCGGGCGTACGCGGCGCGCTCGGCGCTTCGAACAGCTCCGGTGTCCCCATTATTTTCGATTTACGGCTAAAATAAATTTTTCTAATTTTTTTCAATAACATATTCCTGCTAAAATAACTTTTTTACATAGGGATTAAGCATTTAGAACGATACATTGTGTAAAATAAGGGCACTTTACTCTTGACATTTTACGGTTTTTTCAATTTTCTGAAAAATCCTATCATTAGATTTTTTTAAAAATACGATATTCTTGCTTAACTAACGTTTCTACATAGGGATTAAGCATTTAGAACGAAATCTAATGTAGGAAAATGGTACTTTACTCTTGATCGGTACGTTGGGACTTTGAAAATATTCGGGGGTTCCAATCGCTCGTCTGTTGCATCATAGCGCGTCTCGGCGCAATCGACCGATTCGCTCGATCCATTATTTTCGATTTACGGCTAAAATAAATTTTTCTAATTTTTTTCAATAACATATTCCTGCTTAAATAACTTTTTTACATAGGGATTAAGCATTTAGAACGATACATTGTTTAAAATAAGGGCACTTTACTCTTGACATTTTACGGTTTTTTCAATTTTCTGAAAAATCCTATCATTAGATTTTTTTAAAAATACGATATTCTTGCTTAACTAACGTTTCTACATAGGGATTAAGCATTTAGAACGAAATCTAATGTCAGAAAATGGCACTTTACTCTTGACATTTTTCGGTTTTTTCAATTTTCTGGGAAATCCTATCATTAGATTTTTTTAAAAATACGATATTCTTGCTTAACTAACGTTTTTACATAGGGATTAAGCATTTAGAACGAAATCTAATGTAGGAAAATGGTACTTTACTCTTGATCGGTACGTTGGGACTTTGAAAATATTCGGGCGTTCCAATCGCTCGTCTGTTGCATCATAGCGCGTCTCGGCGCAATCGACCGATTCGCTCGATCCATTATTTTCGATTTACGGCTAAAATAAATTTTTCTAATTTTTTTCAATAACATATTCCTGCTAAAATAACTTTTTTACATAGGGATTAAGCATTTAGAACGATACATTGTTTAAAATAAGGGCACTTTACTCTTGACATTTTACGGTTTTTTCAATTTTCTGAAAAATCCTATCATTAGATTTTTTTAAAAATACGATATTCTTGCTTAACTAACGTTTCTACATAGGGATTAAGCATTTAGAACGAAATCTAATGTCAGAAAATGGCACTTTACTCTTGACATTTTTCGGTTTTTTCAATTTTCTGGAAAATCCTATCATTAGATTTTTTTAAAAATACGATATTCTTGCTTAACTAACGTTTTTACATAGGGATTAAGCATTTAGAACGAAATCTAATGTAGGAAAATGGTACTTTACTCTTGATCGGTACGTTGGGACTTTGAAAATATTCGGGCGTTCCAATCGCTCGTCTGTTGCATCATAGCGCGTCTCGGCGCAATCGACCGATTCGCTCGATCCATTATTTTCGATTTACGGCTAAAATAAATTTTTCTAATTTTTTTCAATAACATATTCCTGCTTAAATAACTTTTTTACATAGGGATTAAGCATTTAGAACGATACATTGTTTAAAATAAGGGCACTTTACTCTTGACATTTTACGGTTTTTTCAATTTTCTGAAAAATCCTATCATTAGATTTTTTTAAAAATACGATATTCTTGCTTAACTAACGTTTCTACATAGGGATTAAGCATTTAGAACGAAATCTAATGTCAGAAAATGGCACTTTACTCTTGACATTTTTCGGTTTTTTCAATTTTCTGGAAAATCCTATCATTAGATTTTTTTAAAAATACGATATTCTTGCTTAACTAACGTTTTTACATAGGGATTAAGCATTTAGAACGAAATCTAATGTAGGAAAATGGTACTTTACTCTTGATCGGTACGTTGGGACTTAGAAAATATTCGGCCGTACGCGGCGCGTCTCGGCGCTTCGAACAGCTCCGGTGTCCCCATTATTTTCGATTTACGGCTAAAATAAATTTTTCTAATTTTTTTCAATAACATATTCCTGCTTAAATAACTTTTTTACATAGGGATTAAGCATTTAGAACGATACATTGTTTAAAATAAGGGCACTTTACTCTTGACATTTTACGGTTTTTTCAATTTTCTGAAAAATCCTATCATTAGATTTTTTTAAAAATACGATATTCTTGCTTAACTAACGTTTCTACATAGGGATTAAGCATTTAGAACGAAATCTAATGTCAGAAAATGGCACTTTACTCTTGACATTTTTCGGTTTTTTCAATTTTCTGGAAAATCCTATCATTAGATTTTTTTAAAAATACGATATTCTTGCTTAACTAACGTTTTTACATAGGGATTAAGCATTTAGAACGAAATCTAATGTAGGAAAATGGTACTTTACTCTTGATCGGTACGTTGGGACTTTGAAAATATTCGGGCGTACGCGGCGCGCTCGGCGCTTCGAACAGCTCCGGTGTCCCCATTATTTTCGATTTACGGCTAAAATAAATTTTTCTAATTTTTTTCAATAACATATTCCTGCTAAAATAACTTTTTTACATAGGGATTAAGCATTTAGAACGATACATTGTTTAAAATAAGGGCACTTTACTCTTGACATTTTACGGTTTTTTCAATTTTCTGAAAAATCCTATCATTAGATTTTTTTAAAAATACGATATTCTTGCTTAACTAACGTTTTTACATAGGGATTAAGCATTTAGAACGAAATCTAATGTAGGAAAATGGTACTTTACTCTTGATCGGTACGTTGGGACTTTGAAAATATTCGGGCGTTCCAATCGCTCGTCTGTTGCATCATAGCGCGTCTCGGCGCAATCGACCGATTCGCTCGATCCATTATTTTCGATTTACGGCTAAAATAAATTTTTCTAATTTTTTTCAATAACATATTCCTGCTTAAATAACTTTTTTACATAGGGATTAAGCATTTAGAACGATACATTGTTTAAAATAAGGGCACTTTACTCTTGACATTTTACGGTTTTTTCAATTTTCTGAAAAATCCTATCATTAGATTTTTTTAAAAATACGATATTCTTGCTTAACTAACGTTTCTACATAGGGATTAAGCATTTAGAACGAAATCTAATGTCAGAAAATGGCACTTTACTCTTGACATTTTTCGGTTTTTTCAATTTTCTGGAAAATCCTATCATTAGATTTTTTTAAAAATACGATATTCTTGCTTAACTAACGTTTTTACATAGGGATTAAGCATTTAGAACGAAATCTAATGTAGGAAAATGGTACTTTACTCTTGATCGGTACGTTGGGACTTTGAAAATATTCGGGCGTTCCAATCGCTCGTCTGTTGCATCATAGCGCGTCTCGGCGCAATCGACCGATTCGCTCGATCCATTATTTTCGATTTACGGCTAAAATAAATTTTTCTAATTTTTTTCAATAACATATTCCTGCTTAAATAACTTTTTTACATAGGGATTAAGCATTTAGAACGATACATTGTTTAAAATAAGGGCACTTTACTCTTGACATTTTACGGTTTTTTCAATTTTCTGAAAAATCCTATCATTAGATTTTTTTAAAAATACGATATTCTTGCTTAACTAACGTTTCTACATAGGGATTAAGCATTTAGAACGAAATCTAATGTCAGAAAATGGCACTTTACTCTTGACATTTTTCGGTTTTTTCAATTTTCTGGAAAATCCTATCATTAGATTTTTTTAAAAATACGATATTCTTGCTTAACTAACGTTTTTACATAGGGATTAAGCATTTAGAACGAAATCTAATGTAGGAAAATGGTACTTTACTCTTGATCGGTACGTTGGGACTTTGAAAATATTCGGGCGTTCCAATCGCTCGTCTGTTGCATCATAGCGCGTCTCGGCGCAATCGACCGATTCGCTCGATCCATTATTTTCGATTTACGGCTAAAATAAATTTTTCTAATTTTTTTCAATAACATATTCCTGCTTAAATAACTTTTTTACATAGGGATTAAGCATTTAGAACGATACATTGTTTAAAATAAGGGCACTTTACTCTTGACATTTTACGGTTTTTTCAATTTTCTGAAAAATCCTATCATTAGATTTTTTTAAAAATACGATATTCTTGCTTAACTAACGTTTCTACATAGGGATTAAGCATTTAGAACGAAATCTAATGTCAGAAAATGGCACTTTACTCTTGACATTTTTCGGTTTTTTCAATTTTCTGGAAAATCCTATCATTAGATTTTTTTAAAAATACGATATTCTTGCTTAACTAACGTTTTTACATAGGGATTAAGCATTTAGAACGAAATCTAATGTAGGAAAATGGTACTTTACTCTTGATCGGTACGTTGGGACTTTGAAAATATTCGGGCGTTCCAATCGCTCGTCTGTTGCATCATAGCGCGTCTCGGCGCAATCGACCGATTCGCTCGATCCATTATTTTCGATTTACGGCTAAAATAAATTTTTCTAATTTTTTTCAATAACATATTCCTGCTTAAATAACTTTTTTACATAGGGATTAAGCATTTAGAACGATACATTGTTTAAAATAAGGGCACTTTACTCTTGACATTTTACGGTTTTTTCAATTTTCTGAAAAATCCTATCATTAGATTTTTTTAAAAATACGATATTCTTGCTTAACTAACGTTTCTACATAGGGATTAAGCATTTAGAACGAAATCTAATGTCAGAAAATGGCACTTTACTCTTGACATTTTTCGGTTTTTTCAATTTTCTGGAAAATCCTATCATTAGATTTTTTTAAAAATACGATATTCTTGCTTAACTAACGTTTTTACATAGGGATTAAGCATTTAGAACGAAATCTAATGTAGGAAAATGGTACTTTACTCTTGATCGGTACGTTGGGACTTTGAAAATATTCGGGCGTTCCAATCGCTCGTCTGTTGCATCATAGCGCGTCTCGGCGCAATCGACCGATTCGCTCGATCCATTATTTTCGATTTACGGCTAAAATAAATTTTTCTAATTTTTTTCAATAACATATTCCTGCTTAAATAACTTTTTTACATAGGGATTAAGCATTTAGAACGATACATTGTTTAAAATAAGGGCACTTTACTCTTGACATTTTACGGTTTTTTCAATTTTCTGAAAAATCCTATCATTAGATTTTTTTAAAAATACGATATTCTTGCTTAACTAACGTTTCTACATAGGGATTAAGCATTTAGAACGAAATCTAATGTCAGAAAATGGCACTTTACTCTTGACATTTTTCGGTTTTTTCAATTTTCTGGAAAATCCTATCATTAGATTTTTTTAAAAATACGATATTCTTGCTTAACTAACGTTTTTACATAGGGATTAAGCATTTAGAACGAAATCTAATGTAGGAAAATGGTACTTTACTCTTGATCGGTACGTTGGGACTTTGAAAATATTCGGGCGTTCCAATCGCTCGTCTGTTGCATCATAGCGCGTCTCGGCGCAATCGACCGATTCGCTCGATCCATTATTTTCGATTTACGGCTAAAATAAATTTTTCTAATTTTTTTCAATAACATATTCCTGCTTAAATAACTTTTTTACATAGGGATTAAGCATTTAGAACGATACATTGTTTAAAATAAGGGCACTTTACTCTTGACATTTTACGGTTTTTTCAATTTTCTGAAAAATCCTATCATTAGATTTTTTTAAAAATACGATATTCTTGCTTAACTAACGTTTCTACATAGGGATTAAGCATTTAGAACGAAATCTAATGTCAGAAAATGGCACTTTACTCTTGACATTTTTCGGTTTTTTCAATTTTCTGGAAAATCCTATCATTAGATTTTTTTAAAAATACGATATTCTTGCTTAACTAACGTTTTTACATAGGGATTAAGCATTTAGAACGAAATCTAATGTAGGAAAATGGTACTTTACTCTTGATCGGTACGTTGGGACTTTGAAAATATTCGGGCGTACGCGGCGCGCTCGGCGCTTCGAACAGCTCCGGTGTCCCCATTATTTTCGATTTACGGCTAAAATAAATTTTTCTAATTTTTTTCAATAACATATTCCTGCTAAAATAACTTTTTTACATAGGGATTAAGCATTTAGAACGATACATTGTTTAAAATAAGGGCACTTTACTCTTGACATTTTACGGTTTTTTCAATTTTCTGAAAAATCCTATCATTAGATTTTTTTAAAAATACGATATTCTTGCTTAACTAACGTTTCTACATAGGGATTAAGCATTTAGAACGAAATCTAATGTCAGAAAATGGCACTTTACTCTTGACATTTTTCGGTTTTTTCAATTTTCTGGAAAATCCTATCATTAGATTTTTTTAAAAATACGATATTCTTGCTTAACTAACGTTTTTACATAGGGATTAAGCATTTAGAACGAAATCTAATGTAGGAAAATGGTACTTTACTCTTGATCGGTACGTTGGGACTTAGAAAATATTCGGCCGTACGCGGCGCGTCTCGGCGCTTCGAACAGCTCCGGTGTCCCCATTATTTTCGATTTACGGCTAAAATAAATTTTTCTAATTTTTTTCAATTACATATTCTTGCTTAGATAACTTTTTTACATAGGGATTAAGCATTTAGAACGACATATTGTTTAAAATAATGGTACTTTACTCTTGTGATTTTTCGGTTTTTTTTGATTATTTTGAAAAATAAATTTTTGTAATTTTTTTAAATACGATATTCGTGATCAGTGAACGATTTCACATATGGATTAAGCATTTAGAATCGTGCGGAAGCGTTATTAAAAAAGTTTACTCGATGCGATGGGACTTTGAAAAGTTTGTGAAAATTTTCATATTGGGAAAAAATGTGTAATTTTTTGTCTAGTTTACGGTAATGTAATTTATTTTAATGTTTACTATAAATTTTTTTTTCGTTCGTTCACGCGCTATGTTACAACAGCACGGCCGGGCGGTCTGTTGCCGCGGCGGTTTACACTCATAAGCGCGCGTGCTATTCGGCCGGCGGCGCCGGCGTCCTTGCCGGCCGTTCGGTATCTATAAGAGATACACGGTCCGTGCGAGGCGGACGGAGCAGAGCGGGTTTTGGGCCAATTCTACGATCTCGGTCGAGAAGCTGTCTCAGAGCTCCTTCGGGGCTTCGGTCCTGACTGTTTCGTGCCGTTTACGTTACGGACTTTTCTCCACACAGCGTGGCCACGGGTCGGTGTCTTTGACCGAATGGCCCATATGTGGCAAGCCCTACGGGGTTGGTTACCCGTATGCACTTTGTATGTATACTCGTACTCACTGAGCAATCGACTCTTCTGTCCGAGCGATGGAAAAATTTTTTAAAATGCATCTGTAAGATTTGGAAGCAAATCGTACCAATTGAAAACTGTGGATAAAATGAATAGCCCAGTGGAGAGAGAAAACTATCAAAAAACTGATTTTTTAAATCAAGAGGTGTCAGAAATCGAAATGCCTAGCGCGAGCGGAAGAACACGCTTTCTCGCCAGTCCAGCATGTGTCCTGTCCGTTCTTCCTCGGCTTGCCGATTTTGCCCAGATCAGAGGTTTCGTGCTTCCGGCGGTCAGAAGATCAGCGTGAGCGTACGCGCTTCCACGACTATGGCATCACCCATGTACTTTTTCCTTTGAATATATTTGAGTACATAAAAAATATTAAAACATATAGAGAGAACTGTGTCTTGGATCTTAAAAATTTGTCAATAGCGATGATATATTATTACTTAATTTGAAGTATTTGTACGTTTTAGCTGGGACGTACATTTATCTTACAAGATGTTAATAGCGAGACTCTTGAAGATAAAATTATCTTGTGATTTTATGAAGGCAAAGATAGAAACGTACGAAGCTGGCGTACGTAGAAAAATGTGATTTTATGATAGAACAAAAATATAATACGTACGTTTTTGGGCGTACGGTAAAATATCTGTATGGTAGAAAAATGAAAGAAATTGAGCGTTAAAGAAGATATGTTACAAGCGCGGAATGTGGCAAAACTTGTACATATTTGAAAGAGAAAAGTGGTGTGTCGACCTGACATATATATATGAAACAGGCGACGATGGAAAAGGATTTAAATTTTGTCCATTTTATATATAC
>NW_027476383.1:165000-195000 GCF_051020955.1 Megalopta genalis | reverse complement strand
CCGATTCCACAAATTTATAAAAAGTTTACGGCTGTGTAGCGGGGATCAGAACGAGTAATTTCATGTATAAAGTTTAATTAAACTCCCAATAGTTTTCCGGGAAACATCGATTCTTCCGATCTAGAAAGAGACAGAGACAGTCGATCCGCGTTATGATAAATATTTCGAGGTTCCCGATTCCACAAAATTATAAAAAGTATACGGCTGTGTAGCGGGGATCAGAACGAGTAATTTCATGTATAAAGTTTAATTAAACTCCCAATAGTTTGCCGGGAAACATCGATTCTTCCGATCTAGAAAGAGACAGAGACAGTCGATCCGCGTTATGATAAATATTTCAAGGTTCCCGATTCCACAAAATTATAAAAAGTATACGGCTGTGTAGCGGGGATCAGAACGAGTAATTTCATGTATAAAGTTTAATTAAACTCCCAATAGTTTGCCGGGAAACATCGATTCTTCCGATCTAGAAAGAGACAGAGACAGTCGATCCGCGTTATGATAAATATTTCAAGGTTCCCGATTCCACAAAATTATAAAAAGTATACGGCTGTGTAGCGGGGATCAAAACGAGTAATTTCATGTATAAAGTTTAATTAAACTTCCAATAGTTTGTCGGGAAACATCGATAGTTCGATCGCGCGAGAGAGACAGAGAAACGAACAGACTTCTTTTCGATTTACGGCTAAAATAAATTTTTCTAATTTTTTTCAATAACATATTCCTGCTAAAATAACTTTTTTACATAGGGATTAAGCATTTAGAACGATACATTGTTTAAAATAAGGGCACTTTACTCTTGACATTTTACGGTTTTTTCAATTTTCTGAAAAATCCTATCATTAGATTTTTTTAAAAATACGATATTCTTGCTTAACTAACGTTTCTACATAGGGATTAAGCATTTAGAACGAAATCTAATGTCAGAAAATGGCACTTTACTCTTGACATTTTTCGGTTTTTTCAATTTTCTGGAAAATCCTATCATTAGATTTTTTTAAAAATACGATATTCTTGCTTAACTAACGTTTTTACATAGGGATTAAGCATTTAGAACGAAATCTAATGTAGGAAAATGGTACTTTACTCTTGATCGGTACGTTGGGACTTTGAAAATATTCGGGCGTTCCAATCGCTCGTCTGTTGCATCATAGCGCGTCTCGGCGCAATCGACCGATTCGCTCGATCCATTATTTTCGATTTACGGCTAAAATAAATTTTTCTAATTTTTTTCAATAACATATTCCTGCTTAAATAACTTTTTTACATAGGGATTAAGCATTTAGAACGATACATTGTTTAAAATAAGGGCACTTTACTCTTGACATTTTACGGTTTTTTCAATTTTCTGAAAAATCCTATCATTAGATTTTTTTAAAAATACGATATTCTTGCTTAACTAACGTTTCTACATAGGGATTAAGCATTTAGAACGAAATCTAATGTCAGAAAATGGCACTTTACTCTTGACATTTTTCGGTTTTTTCAATTTTCTGGAAAATCCTATCATTAGATTTTTTTAAAAATACGATATTCTTGCTTAACTAACGTTTTTACATAGGGATTAAGCATTTAGAACGAAATCTAATGTAGGAAAATGGTACTTTACTCTTGATCGGTACGTTGGGACTTTGAAAATATTCGGGCGTTCCAATCGCTCGTCTGTTGCATCATAGCGCGTCTCGGCGCAATCGACCGATTCGCTCGATCCATTATTTTCGATTTACGGCTAAAATAAATTTTTCTAATTTTTTTCAATAACATATTCCTGCTTAAATAACTTTTTTACATAGGGATTAAGCATTTAGAACGATACATTGTTTAAAATAAGGGCACTTTACTCTTGACATTTTACGGTTTTTTCAATTTTCTGAAAAATCCTATCATTAGATTTTTTTAAAAATACGATATTCTTGCTTAACTAACGTTTCTACATAGGGATTAAGCATTTAGAACGAAATCTAATGTCAGAAAATGGCACTTTACTCTTGACATTTTTCGGTTTTTTCAATTTTCTGGAAAATCCTATCATTAGATTTTTTTAAAAATACGATATTCTTGCTTAACTAACGTTTTTACATAGGGATTAAGCATTTAGAACGAAATCTAATGTAGGAAAATGGTACTTTACTCTTGATCGGTACGTTGGGACTTTGAAAATATTCGGGCGTTCCAATCGCTCGTCTGTTGCATCATAGCGCGTCTCGGCGCAATCGACCGATTCGCTCGATCCATTATTTTCGATTTACGGCTAAAATAAATTTTTCTAATTTTTTTCAATAACATATTCCTGCTTAAATAACTTTTTTACATAGGGATTAAGCATTTAGAACGATACATTGTTTAAAATAAGGGCACTTTACTCTTGACATTTTACGGTTTTTTCAATTTTCTGAAAAATCCTATCATTAGATTTTTTTAAAAATACGATATTCTTGCTTAACTAACGTTTCTACATAGGGATTAAGCATTTAGAACGAAATCTAATGTCAGAAAATGGCACTTTACTCTTGACATTTTTCGGTTTTTTCAATTTTCTGGAAAATCCTATCATTAGATTTTTTTAAAAATACGATATTCTTGCTTAACTAACGTTTTTACATAGGGATTAAGCATTTAGAACGAAATCTAATGTAGGAAAATGGTACTTTACTCTTGATCGGTACGTTGGGACTTTGAAAATATTCGGGCGTTCCAATCGCTCGTCTGTTGCATCATAGCGCGTCTCGGCGCAATCGACCGATTCGCTCGATCCATTATTTTCGATTTACGGCTAAAATAAATTTTTCTAATTTTTTTCAATAACATATTCCTGCTTAAATAACTTTTTTACATAGGGATTAAGCATTTAGAACGATACATTGTTTAAAATAAGGGCACTTTACTCTTGACATTTTACGGTTTTTTCAATTTTCTGAAAAATCCTATCATTAGATTTTTTTAAAAATACGATATTCTTGCTTAACTAACGTTTCTACATAGGGATTAAGCATTTAGAACGAAATCTAATGTCAGAAAATGGCACTTTACTCTTGACATTTTTCGGTTTTTTCAATTTTCTGGAAAATCCTATCATTAGATTTTTTTAAAAATACGATATTCTTGCTTAACTAACGTTTTTACATAGGGATTAAGCATTTAGAACGAAATCTAATGTAGGAAAATGGTACTTTACTCTTGATCGGTACGTTGGGACTTTGAAAATATTCGGGCGTACGCGGCGCGCTCGGCGCTTCGAACAGCTCCGGTGTCCCCATTATTTTCGATTTACGGCTAAAATAAATTTTTCTAATTTTTTTCAATAACATATTCCTGCTAAAATAACTTTTTTACATAGGGATTAAGCATTTAGAACGATACATTGTGTAAAATAAGGGCACTTTACTCTTGACATTTTACGGTTTTTTCAATTTTCTGAAAAATCCTATCATTAGATTTTTTTAAAAATACGATATTCTTGCTTAACTAACGTTTCTACATAGGGATTAAGCATTTAGAACGAAATCTAATGTAGGAAAATGGTACTTTACTCTTGATCGGTACGTTGGGACTTTGAAAATATTCGGGGGTTCCAATCGCTCGTCTGTTGCATCATAGCGCGTCTCGGCGCAATCGACCGATTCGCTCGATCCATTATTTTCGATTTACGGCTAAAATAAATTTTTCTAATTTTTTTCAATAACATATTCCTGCTTAAATAACTTTTTTACATAGGGATTAAGCATTTAGAACGATACATTGTTTAAAATAAGGGCACTTTACTCTTGACATTTTACGGTTTTTTCAATTTTCTGAAAAATCCTATCATTAGATTTTTTTAAAAATACGATATTCTTGCTTAACTAACGTTTCTACATAGGGATTAAGCATTTAGAACGAAATCTAATGTCAGAAAATGGCACTTTACTCTTGACATTTTTCGGTTTTTTCAATTTTCTGGAAAATCCTATCATTAGATTTTTTTAAAAATACGATATTCTTGCTTAACTAACGTTTTTACATAGGGATTAAGCATTTAGAACGAAATCTAATGTAGGAAAATGGTACTTTACTCTTGATCGGTACGTTGGGACTTTGAAAATATTCGGGCGTTCCAATCGCTCGTCTGTTGCATCATAGCGCGTCTCGGCGCAATCGACCGATTCGCTCGATCCATTATTTTCGATTTACGGCTAAAATAAATTTTTCTAATTTTTTTCAATAACATATTCCTGCTTAAATAACTTTTTTACATAGGGATTAAGCATTTAGAACGATACATTGTTTAAAATAAGGGCACTTTACTCTTGACATTTTACGGTTTTTTCAATTTTCTGAAAAATCCTATCATTAGATTTTTTTAAAAATACGATATTCTTGCTTAACTAACGTTTCTACATAGGGATTAAGCATTTAGAACGAAATCTAATGTCAGAAAATGGCACTTTACTCTTGACATTTTTCGGTTTTTTCAATTTTCTGGAAAATCCTATCATTAGATTTTTTTAAAAATACGATATTCTTGCTTAACTAACGTTTTTACATAGGGATTAAGCATTTAGAACGAAATCTAATGTAGGAAAATGGTACTTTACTCTTGATCGGTACGTTGGGACTTTGAAAATATTCGGGCGTTCCAATCGCTCGTCTGTTGCATCATAGCGCGTCTCGGCGCAATCGACCGATTCGCTCGATCCATTATTTTCGATTTACGGCTAAAATAAATTTTTCTAATTTTTTTCAATAACATATT
Source organism: Megalopta genalis (assembly GCF_051020955.1). Taxonomy (NCBI): domain Eukaryota; kingdom Metazoa; phylum Arthropoda; class Insecta; order Hymenoptera; family Halictidae; genus Megalopta; species Megalopta genalis. The sequence continues at coordinate 190,268 of NW_027476383.1, read as the reverse complement.
CCTGCTTAAATAACTTTTTTACATAGGGATTAAGCATTTAGAACGATACATTGTTTAAAGTAAGGGCACTTTACTCTTGACATTTTACGGTTTTTTCAATTTTCTGAAAAATCCTATCATTAGATTTTTTTAAAAATACGATATTCTTGCTTAACTAACGTTTCTACATAGGGATTAAGCATTTAGAACGAAATCTAATGTCAGAAAATGGCACTTTACTCTTGACATTTTTCGGTTTTTTCAATTTTCTGGAAAATCCTATCATTAGATTTTTTTAAAAATACGATATTCTTGCTTAACTAACGTTTTTACATAGGGATTAAGCATTTAGAACGAAATCTAATGTAGGAAAATGGTACTTTACTCTTGATCGGTACGTTGGGACTTTGAAAATATTCGGGCGTACGCGGCGCGCTCGGCGCTTCGAACAGCTCCGGTGTCCCCATTATTTTCGATTTACGGCTAAAATAAATTTTTCTAATTTTTTTCAATAACATATTCCTGCTAAAATAACTTTTTTACATAGGGATTAAGCATTTAGAACGATACATTGTTTAAAATAAGGGCACTTTACTCTTGACATTTTACGGTTTTTTCAATTTTCTGAAAAATCCTATCATTAGATTTTTTTAAAAATACGATATTCTTGCTTAACTAACGTTTCTACATAGGGATTAAGCATTTAGAACGAAATCTAATGTCAGAAAATGGCACTTTACTCTTGACATTTTTCGGTTTTTTCAATTTTCTGGAAAATCCTATCATTAGATTTTTTTAAAAATACGATATTCTTGCTTAACTAACGTTTTTACATAGGGATTAAGCATTTAGAACGAAATCTAATGTAGGAAAATGGTACTTTACTCTTGATCGGTACGTTGGGACTTTGAAAATATTCGGGCGTTCCAATCGCTCGTCTGTTGCATCATAGCGCGTCTCGGCGCAATCGACCGATTCGCTCGATCCATTATTTTCGATTTACGGCTAAAATAAATTTTTCTAATTTTTTTCAATAACATATTCCTGCTTAAATAACTTTTTTACATAGGGATTAAGCATTTAGAACGATACATTGTTTAAAGTAAGGGCACTTTACTCTTGACATTTTACGGTTTTTTCAATTTTCTGAAAAATCCTATCATTAGATTTTTTTAAAAATACGATATTCTTGCTTAACTAACGTTTCTACATAGGGATTAAGCATTTAGAACGAAATCTAATGTCAGAAAATGGCACTTTACTCTTGACATTTTTCGGTTTTTTCAATTTTCTGGAAAATCCTATCATTAGATTTTTTTAAAAATACGATATTCTTGCTTAACTAACGTTTTTACATAGGGATTAAGCATTTAGAACGAAATCTAATGTAGGAAAATGGTACTTTACTCTTGATCGGTACGTTGGGACTTTGAAAATATTCGGGCGTACGCGGCGCGCTCGGCGCTTCGAACAGCTCCGGTGTCCCCATTATTTTCGATTTACGGCTAAAATAAATTTTTCTAATTTTTTTCAATAACATATTCCTGCTAAAATAACTTTTTTACATAGGGATTAAGCATTTAGAACGATACATTGTTTAAAATAAGGGCACTTTACTCTTGACATTTTACGGTTTTTTCAATTTTCTGAAAAATCCTATCATTAGATTTTTTTAAAAATACGATATTCTTGCTTAACTAACGTTTCTACATAGGGATTAAGCATTTAGAACGAAATCTAATGTCAGAAAATGGCACTTTACTCTTGACATTTTTCGGTTTTTTCAATTTTCTGGAAAATCCTATCATTAGATTTTTTTAAAAATACGATATTCTTGCTTAACTAACGTTTTTACATAGGGATTAAGCATTTAGAACGAAATCTAATGTAGGAAAATGGTACTTTACTCTTGATCGGTACGTTGGGACTTTGAAAATATTCGGGCGTTCCAATCGCTCGTCTGTTGCATCATAGCGCGTCTCGGCGCAATCGACCGATTCGCTCGATCCATTATTTTCGATTTACGGCTAAAATAAATTTTTCTAATTTTTTTCAATAACATATTCCTGCTTAAATAACTTTTTTACATAGGGATTAAGCATTTAGAACGATACATTGTTTAAAGTAAGGGCACTTTACTCTTGACATTTTACGGTTTTTTCAATTTTCTGAAAAATCCTATCATTAGATTTTTTTAAAAATACGATATTCTTGCTTAACTAACGTTTCTACATAGGGATTAAGCATTTAGAACGAAATCTAATGTCAGAAAATGGCACTTTACTCTTGACATTTTTCGGTTTTTTCAATTTTCTGGAAAATCCTATCATTAGATTTTTTTAAAAATACGATATTCTTGCTTAACTAACGTTTTTACATAGGGATTAAGCATTTAGAACGAAATCTAATGTAGGAAAATGGTACTTTACTCTTGATCGGTACGTTGGGACTTTGAAAATATTCGGGCGTACGCGGCGCGCTCGGCGCTTCGAACAGCTCCGGTGTCCCCATTATTTTCGATTTACGGCTAAAATAAATTTTTCTAATTTTTTTCAATAACATATTCCTGCTAAAATAACTTTTTTACATAGGGATTAAGCATTTAGAACGATACATTGTTTAAAATAAGGGCACTTTACTCTTGACATTTTACGGTTTTTTCAATTTTCTGAAAAATCCTATCATTAGATTTTTTTAAAAATACGATATTCTTGCTTAACTAACGTTTCTACATAGGGATTAAGCATTTAGAACGAAATCTAATGTCAGAAAATGGCACTTTACTCTTGACATTTTTCGGTTTTTTCAATTTTCTGGAAAATCCTATCATTAGATTTTTTTAAAAATACGATATTCTTGCTTAACTAACGTTTTTACATAGGGATTAAGCATTTAGAACGAAATCTAATGTAGGAAAATGGTACTTTACTCTTGATCGGTACGTTGGGACTTTGAAAATATTCGGGCGTACGCGGCGCGCTCGGCGCTTCGAACAGCTCCGGTGTCCCCATTATTTTCGATTTACGGCTAAAATAAATTTTTCTAATTTTTTTCAATAACATATTCCTGCTAAAATAACTTTTTTACATAGGGATTAAGCATTTAGAACGATACATTGTGTAAAATAAGGGCACTTTACTCTTGACATTTTACGGTTTTTTCAATTTTCTGAAAAATCCTATCATTAGATTTTTTTAAAAATACGATATTCTTGCTTAACTAACGTTTCTACATAGGGATTAAGCATTTAGAACGAAATCTAATGTAGGAAAATGGTACTTTACTCTTGATCGGTACGTTGGGACTTTGAAAATATTCGGGGGTTCCAATCGCTCGTCTGTTGCATCATAGCGCGTCTCGGCGCAATCGACCGATTCGCTCGATCCATTATTTTCGATTTACGGCTAAAATAAATTTTTCTAATTTTTTTCAATAACATATTCCTGCTTAAATAACTTTTTTACATAGGGATTAAGCATTTAGAACGATACATTGTTTAAAATAAGGGCACTTTACTCTTGACATTTTACGGTTTTTTCAATTTTCTGAAAAATCCTATCATTAGATTTTTTTAAAAATACGATATTCTTGCTTAACTAACGTTTCTACATAGGGATTAAGCATTTAGAACGAAATCTAATGTCAGAAAATGGCACTTTACTCTTGACATTTTTCGGTTTTTTCAATTTTCTGGAAAATCCTATCATTAGATTTTTTTAAAAATACGATATTCTTGCTTAACTAACGTTTTTACATAGGGATTAAGCATTTAGAACGAAATCTAATGTAGGAAAATGGTACTTTACTCTTGATCGGTACGTTGGGACTTTGAAAATATTCGGGCGTTCCAATCGCTCGTCTGTTGCATCATAGCGCGTCTCGGCGCAATCGACCGATTCGCTCGATCCATTATTTTCGATTTACGGCTAAAATAAATTTTTCTAATTTTTTTCAATAACATATTCCTGCTTAAATAACTTTTTTACATAGGGATTAAGCATTTAGAACGATACATTGTTTAAAATAAGGGCACTTTACTCTTGACATTTTACGGTTTTTTCAATTTTCTGAAAAATCCTATCATTAGATTTTTTTAAAAATACGATATTCTTGCTTAACTAACGTTTCTACATAGGGATTAAGCATTTAGAACGAAATCTAATGTCAGAAAATGGCACTTTACTCTTGACATTTTTCGGTTTTTTCAATTTTCTGGAAAATCCTATCATTAGATTTTTTTAAAAATACGATATTCTTGCTTAACTAACGTTTTTACATAGGGATTAAGCATTTAGAACGAAATCTAATGTAGGAAAATGGTACTTTACTCTTGATCGGTACGTTGGGACTTTGAAAATATTCGGGCGTACGCGGCGCGCTCGGCGCTTCGAACAGCTCCGGTGTCCCCATTATTTTCGATTTACGGCTAAAATAAATTTTTCTAATTTTTTTCAATAACATATTCCTGCTAAAATAACTTTTTTACATAGGGATTAAGCATTTAGAACGATACATTGTTTAAAATAAGGGCACTTTACTCTTGACATTTTACGGTTTTTTCAATTTTCTGAAAAATCCTATCATTAGATTTTTTTAAAAATACGATATTCTTGCTTAACTAACGTTTCTACATAGGGATTAAGCATTTAGAACGAAATCTAATGTCAGAAAATGGCACTTTACTCTTGACATTTTTCGGTTTTTTCAATTTTCTGGAAAATCCTATCATTAGATTTTTTTAAAAATACGATATTCTTGCTTAACTAACGTTTCTACATAGGGATTAAGCATTTAGAACGAAATCTAATGTCAGAAAATGGCACTTTACTCTTGACATTTTTCGGTTTTTTCAATTTTCTGGAAAATCCTATCATTAGATTTTTTTAAAAATACGATATTCTTGCTTAACTAACGTTTTTACATAGGGATTAAGCATTTAGAACGAAATCTAATGTAGGAAAATGGTACTTTACTCTTGATCGGTACGTTGGGACTTTGAAAATATTCGGGCGTACGCGGCGCGCTCGGCGCTTCGAACAGCTCCGGTGTCCCCATTATTTTCGATTTACGGCTAAAATAAATTTTTCTAATTTTTTTCAATAACATATTCCTGCTAAAATAACTTTTTTACATAGGGATTAAGCATTTAGAACGATACATTGTGTAAAATAAGGGCACTTTACTCTTGACATTTTACGGTTTTTTCAATTTTCTGAAAAATCCTATCATTAGATTTTTTTAAAAATACGATATTCTTGCTTAACTAACGTTTCTACATAGGGATTAAGCATTTAGAACGAAATCTAATGTAGGAAAATGGTACTTTACTCTTGATCGGTACGTTGGGACTTTGAAAATATTCGGGGGTTCCAATCGCTCGTCTGTTGCATCATAGCGCGTCTCGGCGCAATCGACCGATTCGCTCGATCCATTATTTTCGATTTACGGCTAAAATAAATTTTTCTAATTTTTTTCAATAACATATTCCTGCTTAAATAACTTTTTTACATAGGGATTAAGCATTTAGAACGATACATTGTTTAAAATAAGGGCACTTTACTCTTGACATTTTACGGTTTTTTCAATTTTCTGAAAAATCCTATCATTAGATTTTTTTAAAAATACGATATTCTTGCTTAACTAACGTTTCTACATAGGGATTAAGCATTTAGAACGAAATCTAATGTCAGAAAATGGCACTTTACTCTTGACATTTTTCGGTTTTTTCAATTTTCTGGGAAATCCTATCATTAGATTTTTTTAAAAATACGATATTCTTGCTTAACTAACGTTTTTACATAGGGATTAAGCATTTAGAACGAAATCTAATGTAGGAAAATGGTACTTTACTCTTGATCGGTACGTTGGGACTTTGAAAATATTCGGGCGTTCCAATCGCTCGTCTGTTGCATCATAGCGCGTCTCGGCGCAATCGACCGATTCGCTCGATCCATTATTTTCGATTTACGGCTAAAATAAATTTTTCTAATTTTTTTCAATAACATATTCCTGCTAAAATAACTTTTTTACATAGGGATTAAGCATTTAGAACGATACATTGTTTAAAATAAGGGCACTTTACTCTTGACATTTTACGGTTTTTTCAATTTTCTGAAAAATCCTATCATTAGATTTTTTTAAAAATACGATATTCTTGCTTAACTAACGTTTCTACATAGGGATTAAGCATTTAGAACGAAATCTAATGTCAGAAAATGGCACTTTACTCTTGACATTTTTCGGTTTTTTCAATTTTCTGGAAAATCCTATCATTAGATTTTTTTAAAAATACGATATTCTTGCTTAACTAACGTTTTTACATAGGGATTAAGCATTTAGAACGAAATCTAATGTAGGAAAATGGTACTTTACTCTTGATCGGTACGTTGGGACTTTGAAAATATTCGGGCGTTCCAATCGCTCGTCTGTTGCATCATAGCGCGTCTCGGCGCAATCGACCGATTCGCTCGATCCATTATTTTCGATTTACGGCTAAAATAAATTTTTCTAATTTTTTTCAATAACATATTCCTGCTTAAATAACTTTTTTACATAGGGATTAAGCATTTAGAACGATACATTGTTTAAAATAAGGGCACTTTACTCTTGACATTTTACGGTTTTTTCAATTTTCTGAAAAATCCTATCATTAGATTTTTTTAAAAATACGATATTCTTGCTTAACTAACGTTTCTACATAGGGATTAAGCATTTAGAACGAAATCTAATGTCAGAAAATGGCACTTTACTCTTGACATTTTTCGGTTTTTTCAATTTTCTGGAAAATCCTATCATTAGATTTTTTTAAAAATACGATATTCTTGCTTAACTAACGTTTTTACATAGGGATTAAGCATTTAGAACGAAATCTAATGTAGGAAAATGGTACTTTACTCTTGATCGGTACGTTGGGACTTTGAAAATATTCGGGCGTTCCAATCGCTCGTCTGTTGCATCATAGCGCGTCTCGGCGCAATCGACCGATTCGCTCGATCCATTATTTTCGATTTACGGCTAAAATAAATTTTTCTAATTTTTTTCAATAACATATTCCTGCTTAAATAACTTTTTTACATAGGGATTAAGCATTTAGAACGATACATTGTTTAAAATAAGGGCACTTTACTCTTGACATTTTACGGTTTTTTCAATTTTCTGAAAAATCCTATCATTAGATTTTTTTAAAAATACGATATTCTTGCTTAACTAACGTTTCTACATAGGGATTAAGCATTTAGAACGAAATCTAATGTCAGAAAATGGCACTTTACTCTTGACATTTTTCGGTTTTTTCAATTTTCTGGAAAATCCTATCATTAGATTTTTTTAAAAATACGATATTCTTGCTTAACTAACGTTTTTACATAGGGATTAAGCATTTAGAACGAAATCTAATGTAGGAAAATGGTACTTTACTCTTGATCGGTACGTTGGGACTTTGAAAATATTCGGGCGTACGCGGCGCGCTCGGCGCTTCGAACAGCTCCGGTGTCCCCATTATTTTCGATTTACGGCTAAAATAAATTTTTCTAATTTTTTTCAATAACATATTCCTGCTAAAATAACTTTTTTACATAGGGATTAAGCATTTAGAACGATACATTGTTTAAAATAAGGGCACTTTACTCTTGACATTTTACGGTTTTTTCAATTTTCTGAAAAATCCTATCATTAGATTTTTTTAAAAATACGATATTCTTGCTTAACTAACGTTTTTACATAGGGATTAAGCATTTAGAACGAAATCTAATGTAGGAAAATGGTACTTTACTCTTGATCGGTACGTTGGGACTTTGAAAATATTCGGGCGTTCCAATCGCTCGTCTGTTGCATCATAGCGCGTCTCGGCGCAATCGACCGATTCGCTCGATCCATTATTTTCGATTTACGGCTAAAATAAATTTTTCTAATTTTTTTCAATAACATATTCCTGCTTAAATAACTTTTTTACATAGGGATTAAGCATTTAGAACGATACATTGTTTAAAATAAGGGCACTTTACTCTTGACATTTTACGGTTTTTTCAATTTTCTGAAAAATCCTATCATTAGATTTTTTTAAAAATACGATATTCTTGCTTAACTAACGTTTCTACATAGGGATTAAGCATTTAGAACGAAATCTAATGTCAGAAAATGGCACTTTACTCTTGACATTTTTCGGTTTTTTCAATTTTCTGGAAAATCCTATCATTAGATTTTTTTAAAAATACGATATTCTTGCTTAACTAACGTTTTTACATAGGGATTAAGCATTTAGAACGAAATCTAATGTAGGAAAATGGTACTTTACTCTTGATCGGTACGTTGGGACTTTGAAAATATTCGGGCGTTCCAATCGCTCGTCTGTTGCATCATAGCGCGTCTCGGCGCAATCGACCGATTCGCTCGATCCATTATTTTCGATTTACGGCTAAAATAAATTTTTCTAATTTTTTTCAATAACATATTCCTGCTTAAATAACTTTTTTACATAGGGATTAAGCATTTAGAACGATACATTGTTTAAAATAAGGGCACTTTACTCTTGACATTTTACGGTTTTTTCAATTTTCTGAAAAATCCTATCATTAGATTTTTTTAAAAATACGATATTCTTGCTTAACTAACGTTTCTACATAGGGATTAAGCATTTAGAACGAAATCTAATGTCAGAAAATGGCACTTTACTCTTGACATTTTTCGGTTTTTTCAATTTTCTGGAAAATCCTATCATTAGATTTTTTTAAAAATACGATATTCTTGCTTAACTAACGTTTTTACATAGGGATTAAGCATTTAGAACGAAATCTAATGTAGGAAAATGGTACTTTACTCTTGATCGGTACGTTGGGACTTTGAAAATATTCGGGCGTTCCAATCGCTCGTCTGTTGCATCATAGCGCGTCTCGGCGCAATCGACCGATTCGCTCGATCCATTATTTTCGATTTACGGCTAAAATAAATTTTTCTAATTTTTTTCAATAACATATTCCTGCTTAAATAACTTTTTTACATAGGGATTAAGCATTTAGAACGATACATTGTTTAAAATAAGGGCACTTTACTCTTGACATTTTACGGTTTTTTCAATTTTCTGAAAAATCCTATCATTAGATTTTTTTAAAAATACGATATTCTTGCTTAACTAACGTTTCTACATAGGGATTAAGCATTTAGAACGAAATCTAATGTCAGAAAATGGCACTTTACTCTTGACATTTTTCGGTTTTTTCAATTTTCTGGAAAATCCTATCATTAGATTTTTTTAAAAATACGATATTCTTGCTTAACTAACGTTTTTACATAGGGATTAAGCATTTAGAACGAAATCTAATGTAGGAAAATGGTACTTTACTCTTGATCGGTACGTTGGGACTTTGAAAATATTCGGGCGTACGCGGCGCGCTCGGCGCTTCGAACAGCTCCGGTGTCCCCATTATTTTCGATTTACGGCTAAAATAAATTTTTCTAATTTTTTTCAATAACATATTCCTGCTAAAATAACTTTTTTACATAGGGATTAAGCATTTAGAACGATACATTGTTTAAAATAAGGGCACTTTACTCTTGACATTTTACGGTTTTTTCAATTTTCTGAAAAATCCTATCATTAGATTTTTTTAAAAATACGATATTCTTGCTTAACTAACGTTTCTACATAGGGATTAAGCATTTAGAACGAAATCTAATGTCAGAAAATGGCACTTTACTCTTGACATTTTTCGGTTTTTTCAATTTTCTGGAAAATCCTATCATTAGATTTTTTTAAAAATACGATATTCTTGCTTAACTAACGTTTTTACATAGGGATTAAGCATTTAGAACGAAATCTAATGTAGGAAAATGGTACTTTACTCTTGATCGGTACGTTGGGACTTTGAAAATATTCGGGCGTTCCAATCGCTCGTCTGTTGCATCATAGCGCGTCTCGGCGCAATCGACCGATTCGCTCGATCCATTATTTTCGATTTACGGCTAAAATAAATTTTTCTAATTTTTTTCAATAACATATTCCTGCTTAAATAACTTTTTTACATAGGGATTAAGCATTTAGAACGATACATTGTTTAAAATAAGGGCACTTTACTCTTGACATTTTACGGTTTTTTCAATTTTCTGAAAAATCCTATCATTAGATTTTTTTAAAAATACGATATTCTTGCTTAACTAACGTTTCTACATAGGGATTAAGCATTTAGAACGAAATCTAATGTCAGAAAATGGCACTTTACTCTTGACATTTTTCGGTTTTTTCAATTTTCTGGAAAATCCTATCATTAGATTTTTTTAAAAATACGATATTCTTGCTTAACTAACGTTTTTACATAGGGATTAAGCATTTAGAACGAAATCTAATGTAGGAAAATGGTACTTTACTCTTGATCGGTACGTTGGGACTTTGAAAATATTCGGGCGTTCCAATCGCTCGTCTGTTGCATCATAGCGCGTCTCGGCGCAATCGACCGATTCGCTCGTTCCATTATTTTCGATTTACGGCTAAAATAAATTTTTCTAATTTTTTTCAATAACATATTCCTGCTTAAATAACTTTTTTACATAGGGATTAAGCATTTAGAACGATACATTGTTTAAAATAAGGGCACTTTACTCTTGACATTTTACGGTTTTTTCAATTTTCTGAAAAATCCTATCATTAGATTTTTTTAAAAATACGATATTCTTGCTTAACTAACGTTTCTACATAGGGATTAAGCATTTAGAACGAAATCTAATGTCAGAAAATGGCACTTTACTCTTGACATTTTTCGGTTTTTTCAATTTTCTGGAAAATCCTATCATTAGATTTTTTTAAAAATACGATATTCTTGCTTAACTAACGTTTTTACATAGGGATTAAGCATTTAGAACGAAATCTAATGTAGGAAAATGGTACTTTACTCTTGATCGGTACGTTGGGACTTTGAAAATATTCGGGCGTACGCGGCGCGCTCGGCGCTTCGAACAGCTCCGGTGTCCCCATTATTTTCGATTTACGGCTAAAATAAATTTTTCTAATTTTTTTCAATAACATATTCCTGCTAAAATAACTTTTTTACATAGGGATTAAGCATTTAGAACGATACATTGTTTAAAATAAGGGCACTTTACTCTTGACATTTTACGGTTTTTTCAATTTTCTGAAAAATCCTATCATTAGATTTTTTTAAAAATACGATATTCTTGCTTAACTAACGTTTCTACATAGGGATTAAGCATTTAGAACGAAATCTAATGTCAGAAAATGGCACTTTACTCTTGACATTTTTCGGTTTTTTCAATTTTCTGGAAAATCCTATCATTAGATTTTTTTAAAAATACGATATTCTTGCTTAACTAACGTTTTTACATAGGGATTAAGCATTTAGAACGAAATCTAATGTAGGAAAATGGTACTTTACTCTTGATCGGTACGTTGGGACTTAGAAAATATTCGGCCGTACGCGGCGCGTCTCGGCGCTTCGAACAGCTCCGGTGTCCCCATTATTTTCGATTTACGGCTAAAATAAATTTTTCTAATTTTTTTCAATAACATATTCCTGCTTAAATAACTTTTTTACATAGGGATTAAGCATTTAGAACGATACATTGTTTAAAATAAGGGCACTTTACTCTTGACATTTTACGGTTTTTTCAATTTTCTGAAAAATCCTATCATTAGATTTTTTTAAAAATACGATATTCTTGCTTAACTAACGTTTCTACATAGGGATTAAGCATTTAGAACGAAATCTAATGTCAGAAAATGGCACTTTACTCTTGACATTTTTCGGTTTTTTCAATTTTCTGGAAAATCCTATCATTAGATTTTTTTAAAAATACGATATTCTTGCTTAACTAACGTTTTTACATAGGGATTAAGCATTTAGAACGAAATCTAATGTAGGAAAATGGTACTTTACTCTTGATCGGTACGTTGGGACTTTGAAAATATTCGGGCGTTCCAATCGCTCGTCTGTTGCATCATAGCGCGTCTCGGCGCAATCGACCGATTCGCTCGATCCATTATTTTCGATTTACGGCTAAAATAAATTTTTCTAATTTTTTTCAATAACATATTCCTGCTTAAATAACTTTTTTACATAGGGATTAAGCATTTAGAACGATACATTGTTTAAAATAAGGGCACTTTACTCTTGACATTTTACGGTTTTTTCAATTTTCTGAAAAATCCTATCATTAGATTTTTTTAAAAATACGATATTCTTGCTTAACTAACGTTTCTACATAGGGATTAAGCATTTAGAACGAAATCTAATGTCAGAAAATGGCACTTTACTCTTGACATTTTTCGGTTTTTTCAATTTTCTGGAAAATCCTATCATTAGATTTTTTTAAAAATACGATATTCTTGCTTAACTAACGTTTTTACATAGGGATTAAGCATTTAGAACGAAATCTAATGTAGGAAAATGGTACTTTACTCTTGATCGGTACGTTGGGACTTTGAAAATATTCGGGCGTTCCAATCGCTCGTCTGTTGCATCATAGCGCGTCTCGGCGCAATCGACCGATTCGCTCGATCCATTATTTTCGATTTACGGCTAAAATAAATTTTTCTAATTTTTTTCAATAACATATTCCTGCTTAAATAACTTTTTTACATAGGGATTAAGCATTTAGAACGATACATTGTTTAAAATAAGGGCACTTTACTCTTGACATTTTACGGTTTTTTCAATTTTCTGAAAAATCCTATCATTAGATTTTTTTAAAAATACGATATTCTTGCTTAACTAACGTTTCTACATAGGGATTAAGCATTTAGAACGAAATCTAATGTCAGAAAATGGCACTTTACTCTTGACATTTTTCGGTTTTTTCAATTTTCTGGAAAATCCTATCATTAGATTTTTTTAAAAATACGATATTCTTGCTTAACTAACGTTTTTACATAGGGATTAAGCATTTAGAACGAAATCTAATGTAGGAAAATGGTACTTTACTCTTGATCGGTACGTTGGGACTTTGAAAATATTCGGGCGTTCCAATCGCTCGTCTGTTGCATCATAGCGCGTCTCGGCGCAATCGACCGATTCGCTCGATCCATTATTTTCGATTTACGGCTAAAATAAATTTTTCTAATTTTTTTCAATAACATATTCCTGCTTAAATAACTTTTTTACATAGGGATTAAGCATTTAGAACGATACATTGTTTAAAATAAGGGCACTTTACTCTTGACATTTTACGGTTTTTTCAATTTTCTGAAAAATCCTATCATTAGATTTTTTTAAAAATACGATATTCTTGCTTAACTAACGTTTCTACATAGGGATTAAGCATTTAGAACGAAATCTAATGTCAGAAAATGGCACTTTACTCTTGACATTTTTCGGTTTTTTCAATTTTCTGGAAAATCCTATCATTAGATTTTTTTAAAAATACGATATTCTTGCTTAACTAACGTTTTTACATAGGGATTAAGCATTTAGAACGAAATCTAATGTAGGAAAATGGTACTTTACTCTTGATCGGTACGTTGGGACTTTGAAAATATTCGGGCGTTCCAATCGCTCGTCTGTTGCATCATAGCGCGTCTCGGCGCAATCGACCGATTCGCTCGATCCATTATTTTCGATTTACGGCTAAAATAAATTTTTCTAATTTTTTTCAATAACATATTCCTGCTTAAATAACTTTTTTACATAGGGATTAAGCATTTAGAACGATACATTGTTTAAAATAAGGGCACTTTACTCTTGACATTTTACGGTTTTTTCAATTTTCTGAAAAATCCTATCATTAGATTTTTTTAAAAATACGATATTCTTGCTTAACTAACGTTTCTACATAGGGATTAAGCATTTAGAACGAAATCTAATGTCAGAAAATGGCACTTTACTCTTGACATTTTTCGGTTTTTTCAATTTTCTGGAAAATCCTATCATTAGATTTTTTTAAAAATACGATATTCTTGCTTAACTAACGTTTTTACATAGGGATTAAGCATTTAGAACGAAATCTAATGTAGGAAAATGGTACTTTACTCTTGATCGGTACGTTGGGACTTTGAAAATATTCGGGCGTTCCAATCGCTCGTCTGTTGCATCATAGCGCGTCTCGGCGCAATCGACCGATTCGCTCGATCCATTATTTTCGATTTACGGCTAAAATAAATTTTTCTAATTTTTTTCAATAACATATTCCTGCTTAAATAACTTTTTTACATAGGGATTAAGCATTTAGAACGATACATTGTTTAAAATAAGGGCACTTTACTCTTGACATTTTACGGTTTTTTCAATTTTCTGAAAAATCCTATCATTAGATTTTTTTAAAAATACGATATTCTTGCTTAACTAACGTTTCTACATAGGGATTAAGCATTTAGAACGAAATCTAATGTCAGAAAATGGCACTTTACTCTTGACATTTTTCGGTTTTTTCAATTTTCTGGAAAATCCTATCATTAGATTTTTTTAAAAATACGATATTCTTGCTTAACTAACGTTTTTACATAGGGATTAAGCATTTAGAACGAAATCTAATGTAGGAAAATGGTACTTTACTCTTGATCGGTACGTTGGGACTTTGAAAATATTCGGGCGTACGCGGCGCGCTCGGCGCTTCGAACAGCTCCGGTGTCCCCATTATTTTCGATTTACGGCTAAAATAAATTTTTCTAATTTTTTTCAATAACATATTCCTGCTAAAATAACTTTTTTACATAGGGATTAAGCATTTAGAACGATACATTGTTTAAAATAAGGGCACTTTACTCTTGACATTTTACGGTTTTTTCAATTTTCTGAAAAATCCTATCATTAGATTTTTTTAAAAATACGATATTCTTGCTTAACTAACGTTTCTACATAGGGATTAAGCATTTAGAACGAAATCTAATGTCAGAAAATGGCACTTTACTCTTGACATTTTTCGGTTTTTTCAATTTTCTGGAAAATCCTATCATTAGATTTTTTTAAAAATACGATATTCTTGCTTAACTAACGTTTTTACATAGGGATTAAGCATTTAGAACGAAATCTAATGTAGGAAAATGGTACTTTACTCTTGATCGGTACGTTGGGACTTAGAAAATATTCGGCCGTACGCGGCGCGTCTCGGCGCTTCGAACAGCTCCGGTGTCCCCATTATTTTCGATTTACGGCTAAAATAAATTTTTCTAATTTTTTTCAATAACATATTCCTGCTTAAATAACTTTTTTACATAGGGATTAAGCATTTAGAACGATACATTGTTTAAAATAAGGGCACTTTACTCTTGACATTTTACGGTTTTTTCAATTTTCTGAAAAATCCTATCATTAGATTTTTTTAAAAATACGATATTCTTGCTTAACTAACGTTTCTACATAGGGATTAAGCATTTAGAACGAAATCTAATGTCAGAAAATGGCACTTTACTCTTGACATTTTTCGGTTTTTTCAATTTTCTGGAAAATCCTATCATTAGATTTTTTTAAAAATACGATATTCTTGCTTAACTAACGTTTTTACATAGGGATTAAGCATTTAGAACGAAATCTAATGTAGGAAAATGGTACTTTACTCTTGATCGGTACGTTGGGACTTTGAAAATATTCGGGCGTTCCAATCGCTCGTCTGTTGCATCATAGCGCGTCTCGGCGCAATCGACCGATTCGCTCGATCCATTATTTTCGATTTACGGCTAAAATAAATTTTTCTAATTTTTTTCAATAACATATTCCTGCTTAAATAACTTTTTTACATAGGGATTAAGCATTTAGAACGATACATTGTTTAAAATAAGGGCACTTTACTCTTGACATTTTACGGTTTTTTCAATTTTCTGAAAAATCCTATCATTAGATTTTTTTAAAAATACGATATTCTTGCTTAACTAACGTTTCTACATAGGGATTAAGCATTTAGAACGAAATCTAATGTCAGAAAATGGCACTTTACTCTTGACATTTTTCGGTTTTTTCAATTTTCTGGAAAATCCTATCATTAGATTTTTTTAAAAATACGATATTCTTGCTTAACTAACGTTTTTACATAGGGATTAAGCATTTAGAACGAAATCTAATGTAGGAAAATGGTACTTTACTCTTGATCGGTACGTTGGGACTTTGAAAATATTCGGGCGTTCCAATCGCTCGTCTGTTGCATCATAGCGCGTCTCGGCGCAATCGACCGATTCGCTCGATCCATTATTTTCGATTTACGGCTAAAATAAATTTTTCTAATTTTTTTCAATAACATATTCCTGCTTAAATAACTTTTTTACATAGGGATTAAGCATTTAGAACGATACATTGTTTAAAATAAGGGCACTTTACTCTTGACATTTTACGGTTTTTTCAATTTTCTGAAAAATCCTATCATTAGATTTTTTTAAAAATACGATATTCTTGCTTAACTAACGTTTCTACATAGGGATTAAGCATTTAGAACGAAATCTAATGTCAGAAAATGGCACTTTACTCTTGACATTTTTCGGTTTTTTCAATTTTCTGGAAAATCCTATCATTAGATTTTTTTAAAAATACGATATTCTTGCTTAACTAACGTTTTTACATAGGGATTAAGCATTTAGAACGAAATCTAATGTAGGAAAATGGTACTTTACTCTTGATCGGTACGTTGGGACTTTGAAAATATTCGGGCGTACGCGGCGCGCTCGGCGCTTCGAACAGCTCCGGTGTCCCCATTATTTTCGATTTACGGCTAAAATAAATTTTTCTAATTTTTTTCAATAACATATTCCTGCTAAAATAACTTTTTTACATAGGGATTAAGCATTTAGAACGATACATTGTTTAAAATAAGGGCACTTTACTCTTGACATTTTACGGTTTTTTCAATTTTCTGAAAAATCCTATCATTAGATTTTTTTAAAAATACGATATTCTTGCTTAACTAACGTTTTTACATAGGGATTAAGCATTTAGAACGAAATCTAATGTAGGAAAATGGTACTTTACTCTTGATCGGTACGTTGGGACTTTGAAAATATTCGGGCGTTCCAATCGCTCGTCTGTTGCATCATAGCGCGTCTCGGCGCAATCGACCGATTCGCTCGATCCATTATTTTCGATTTACGGCTAAAATAAATTTTTCTAATTTTTTTCAATAACATATTCCTGCTAAAATAACTTTTTTACATAGGGATTAAGCATTTAGAACGATACATTGTTTAAAATAAGGGCACTTTACTCTTGACATTTTACGGTTTTTTCAATTTTCTGAAAAATCCTATCATTAGATTTTTTTAAAAATACGATATTCTTGCTTAACTAACGTTTCTACATAGGGATTAAGCATTTAGAACGAAATCTAATGTCAGAAAATGGCACTTTACTCTTGACATTTTTCGGTTTTTTCAATTTTCTGGAAAATCCTATCATTAGATTTTTTTAAAAATACGATATTCTTGCTTAACTAACGTTTTTACATAGGGATTAAGCATTTAGAACGAAATCTAATGTAGGAAAATGGTACTTTACTCTTGATCGGTACGTTGGGACTTTGAAAATATTCGGGCGTTCCAATCGCTCGTCTGTTGCATCATAGCGCGTCTCGGCGCAATCGACCGATTCGCTCGATCCATTATTTTCGATTTACGGCTAAAATAAATTTTTCTAATTTTTTTCAATAACATATTCCTGCTTAAATAACTTTTTTACATAGGGATTAAGCATTTAGAACGATACATTGTTTAAAATAAGGGCACTTTACTCTTGACATTTTACGGTTTTTTCAATTTTCTGAAAAATCCTATCATTAGATTTTTTTAAAAATACGATATTCTTGCTTAACTAACGTTTCTACATAGGGATTAAGCATTTAGAACGAAATCTAATGTCAGAAAATGGCACTTTACTCTTGACATTTTTCGGTTTTTTCAATTTTCTGGAAAATCCTATCATTAGATTTTTTTAAAAATACGATATTCTTGCTTAACTAACGTTTTTACATAGGGATTAAGCATTTAGAACGAAATCTAATGTAGGAAAATGGTACTTTACTCTTGATCGGTACGTTGGGACTTTGAAAATATTCGGGCGTTCCAATCGCTCGTCTGTTGCATCATAGCGCGTCTCGGCGCAATCGACCGATTCGCTCGATCCATTATTTTCGATTTACGGCTAAAATAAATTTTTCTAATTTTTTTCAATAACATATTCCTGCTTAAATAACTTTTTTACATAGGGATTAAGCATTTAGAACGATACATTGTTTAAAATAAGGGCACTTTACTCTTGACATTTTACGGTTTTTTCAATTTTCTGAAAAATCCTATCATTAGATTTTTTTAAAAATACGATATTCTTGCTTAACTAACGTTTCTACATAGGGATTAAGCATTTAGAACGAAATCTAATGTCAGAAAATGGCACTTTACTCTTGACATTTTTCGGTTTTTTCAATTTTCTGGAAAATCCTATCATTAGATTTTTTTAAAAATACGATATTCTTGCTTAACTAACGTTTTTACATAGGGATTAAGCATTTAGAACGAAATCTAATGTAGGAAAATGGTACTTTACTCTTGATCGGTACGTTGGGACTTTGAAAATATTCGGGCGTACGCGGCGCGCTCGGCGCTTCGAACAGCTCCGGTGTCCCCAATATTTTCGATTTACGGCTAAAATAAATTTTTCTAATTTTTTTCAATAACATATTCCTGCTAAAATAACTTTTTTACATAGGGATTAAGCATTTAGAACGATACATTGTTTAAAATAAGGGCACTTTACTCTTGACATTTTACGGTTTTTTCAATTTTCTGAAAAATCCTATCATTAGATTTTTTTAAAAATACGATATTCTTGCTTAACTAACGTTTCTACATAGGGATTAAGCATTTAGAACGAAATCTAATGTCAGAAAATGGCACTTTACTCTTGACATTTTTCGGTTTTTTCAATTTTCTGGAAAATCCTATCATTAGATTTTTTTAAAAATACGATATTCTTGCTTAACTAACGTTTTTACATAGGGATTAAGCATTTAGAACGAAATCTAATGTAGGAAAATGGTACTTTACTCTTGATCGGTACGTTGGGACTTTGAAAATATTCGGGCGTTCCAATCGCTCGTCTGTTGCATCATAGCGCGTCTCGGCGCAATCGACCGATTCGCTCGATCCATTATTTTCGATTTACGGCTAAAATAAATTTTTCTAATTTTTTTCAATAACATATTCCTGCTTAAATAACTTTTTTACATAGGGATTAAGCATTTAGAACGATACATTGTTTAAAATAAGGGCACTTTACTCTTGACATTTTACGGTTTTTTCAATTTTCTGAAAAATCCTATCATTAGATTTTTTTAAAAATACGATATTCTTGCTTAACTAACGTTTCTACATAGGGATTAAGCATTTAGAACGAAATCTAATGTCAGAAAATGGCACTTTACTCTTGACATTTTTCGGTTTTTTCAATTTTCTGGAAAATCCTATCATTAGATTTTTTTAAAAATACGATATTCTTGCTTAACTAACGTTTTTACATAGGGATTAAGCATTTAGAACGAAATCTAATGTAGGAAAATGGTACTTTACTCTTGATCGGTACGTTGGGACTTTGAAAATATTCGGGCGTTCCAATCGCTCGTCTGTTGCATCATAGCGCGTCTCGGCGCAATCGACCGATTCGCTCGATCCATTATTTTCGATTTACGGCTAAAATAAATTTTTCTAATTTTTTTCAATAACATATTCCTGCTTAAATAACTTTTTTACATAGGGATTAAGCATTTAGAACGATACATTGTTTAAAATAAGGGCACTTTACTCTTGACATTTTACGGTTTTTTCAATTTTCTGAAAAATCCTATCATTAGATTTTTTTAAAAATACGATATTCTTGCTTAACTAACGTTTCTACATAGGGATTAAGCATTTAGAACGAAATCTAATGTCAGAAAATGGCACTTTACTCTTGACATTTTTCGGTTTTTTCAATTTTCTGGAAAATCCTATCATTAGATTTTTTTAAAAATACGATATTCTTGCTTAACTAACGTTTTTACATAGGGATTAAGCATTTAGAACGAAATCTAATGTAGGAAAATGGTACTTTACTCTTGATCGGTACGTTGGGACTTTGAAAATATTCGGGCGTACGCGGCGCGCTCGGCGCTTCGAACAGCTCCGGTGTCCCCAATATTTTCGATTTACGGCTAAAATAAATTTTTCTAATTTTTTTCAATAACATATTCCTGCTAAAATAACTTTTTTACATAGGGATTAAGCATTTAGAACGATACATTGTTTAAAATAAGGGCACTTTACTCTTGACATTTTACGGTTTTTTCAATTTTCTGAAAAATCCTATCATTAGATTTTTTTAAAAATACGATATTCTTGCTTAACTAACGTTTCTACATAGGGATTAAGCATTTAGAACGAAATCTAATGTCAGAAAATGGCACTTTACTCTTGACATTTTTCGGTTTTTTCAATTTTCTGGAAAATCCTATCATTAGATTTTTTTAAAAATACGATATTCTTGCTTAACTAACGTTTTTACATAGGGATTAAGCATTTAGAACGAAATCTAATGTAGGAAAATGGTACTTTACTCTTGATCGGTACGTTGGGACTTTGAAAATATTCGGGCGTACGCGGCGCGCTCGGCGCTTCGAACAGCTCCGGTGTCCCCATTATTTTCGATTTACGGCTAAAATAAATTTTTCTAATTTTTTTCAATAACATATTCCTGCTAAAATAACTTTTTTACATAGGGATTAAGCATTTAGAACGATACATTGTTTAAAATAAGGGCACTTTACTCTTGACATTTTACGGTTTTTTCAATTTTCTGAAAAATCCTATCATTAGATTTTTTTAAAAATACGATATTCTTGCTTAACTAACGTTTCTACATAGGGATTAAGCATTTAGAACGAAATCTAATGTCAGAAAATGGCACTTTACTCTTGACATTTTTCGGTTTTTTCAATTTTCTGGAAAATCCTATCATTAGATTTTTTTAAAAATACGATATTCTTGCTTAACTAACGTTTCTACATAGGGATTAAGCATTTAGAACGAAATCTAATGTCAGAAAATGGCACTTTACTCTTGACATTTTTCGGTTTTTTCAATTTTCTGGAAAATCCTATCATTAGATTTTTTTAAAAATACGATATTCTTGCTTAACTAACGTTTTTACATAGGGATTAAGCATTTAGAACGAAATCTAATGTAGGAAAATGGTACTTTACTCTTGATCGGTACGTTGGGACTTTGAAAATATTCGGGCGTACGCGGCGCGCTCGGCGCTTCGAACAGCTCCGGTGTCCCCATTATTTTCGATTTACGGCTAAAATAAATTTTTCTAATTTTTTTCAATAACATATTCCTGCTAAAATAACTTTTTTACATAGGGATTAAGCATTTAGAACGATACATTGTGTAAAATAAGGGCACTTTACTCTTGACATTTTACGGTTTTTTCAATTTTCTGAAAAATCCTATCATTAGATTTTTTTAAAAATACGATATTCTTGCTTAACTAACGTTTTTACATAGGGATTAAGCATTTAGAACGAAATCTAATGTAGGAAAATGGTACTTTACTCTTGATCGGTACGTTGGGACTTTGAAAATATTCGGGCGTTCCAATCGCTCGTCTGTTGCATCATAGCGCGTCTCGGCGCAATCGACCGATTCGCTCGATCCATTATTTTCGATTTACGGCTAAAATAAATTTTTCTAATTTTTTTCAATAACATATTCCTGCTTAAATAACTTTTTTACATAGGGATTAAGCATTTAGAACGATACATTGTTTAAAATAAGGGCACTTTACTCTTGACATTTTACGGTTTTTTCAATTTTCTGAAAAATCCTATCATTAGATTTTTTTAAAAATACGATATTCTTGCTTAACTAACGTTTCTACATAGGGATTAAGCATTTAGAACGAAATCTAATGTCAGAAAATGGCACTTTACTCTTGACATTTTTCGGTTTTTTCAATTTTCTGGAAAATCCTATCATTAGATTTTTTTAAAAATACGATATTCTTGCTTAACTAACGTTTTTACATAGGGATTAAGCATTTAGAACGAAATCTAATGTAGGAAAATGGTACTTTACTCTTGATCGGTACGTTGGGACTTTGAAAATATTCGGGCGTACGCGGCGCGCTCGGCGCTTCGAACAGCTCCGGTGTCCCCAATATTTTCGATTTACGGCTAAAATAAATTTTTCTAATTTTTTTCAATAACATATTCCTGCTAAAATAACTTTTTTACATAGGGATTAAGCATTTAGAACGATACATTGTTTAAAATAAGGGCACTTTACTCTTGACATTTTACGGTTTTTTCAATTTTCTGAAAAATCCTATCATTAGATTTTTTTAAAAATACGATATTCTTGCTTAACTAACGTTTCTACATAGGGATTAAGCATTTAGAACGAAATCTAATGTCAGAAAATGGCACTTTACTCTTGACATTTTTCGGTTTTTTCAATTTTCTGGAAAATCCTATCATTAGATTTTTTTAAAAATACGATATTCTTGCTTAACTAACGTTTTTACATAGGGATTAAGCATTTAGAACGAAATCTAATGTAGGAAAATGGTACTTTACTCTTGATCGGTACGTTGGGACTTTGAAAATATTCGGGCGTTCCAATCGCTCGTCTGTTGCATCATAGCGCGTCTCGGCGCAATCGACCGATTCGCTCGATCCATTATTTTCGATTTACGGCTAAAATAAATTTTTCTAATTTTTTTCAATAACATATTCCTGCTTAAATAACTTTTTTACATAGGGATTAAGCATTTAGAACGATACATTGTTTAAAATAAGGGCACTTTACTCTTGACATTTTACGGTTTTTTCAATTTTCTGAAAAATCCTATCATTAGATTTTTTTAAAAATACGATATTCTTGCTTAACTAACGTTTCTACATAGGGATTAAGCATTTAGAACGAAATCTAATGTCAGAAAATGGCACTTTACTCTTGACATTTTTCGGTTTTTTCAATTTTCTGGAAAATCCTATCATTAGATTTTTTTAAAAATACGATATTCTTGCTTAACTAACGTTTTTACATAGGGATTAAGCATTTAGAACGAAATCTAATGTAGGAAAATGGTACTTTACTCTTGATCGGTACGTTGGGACTTTGAAAATATTCGGGCGTTCCAATCGCTCGTCTGTTGCATCATAGCGCGTCTCGGCGCAATCGACCGATTCGCTCGATCCATTATTTTCGATTTACGGCTAAAATAAATTTTTCTAATTTTTTTCAATAACATATTCCTGCTTAAATAACTTTTTTACATAGGGATTAAGCATTTAGAACGATACATTGTTTAAAATAAGGGCACTTTACTCTTGACATTTTACGGTTTTTTCAATTTTCTGAAAAATCCTATCATTAGATTTTTTTAAAAATACGATATTCTTGCTTAACTAACGTTTCTACATAGGGATTAAGCATTTAGAACGAAATCTAATGTCAGAAAATGGCACTTTACTCTTGACATTTTTCGGTTTTTTCAATTTTCTGGAAAATCCTATCATTAGATTTTTTTAAAAATACGATATTCTTGCTTAACTAACGTTTTTACATAGGGATTAAGCATTTAGAACGAAATCTAATGTAGGAAAATGGTACTTTACTCTTGATCGGTACGTTGGGACTTTGAAAATATTCGGGCGTACGCGGCGCGCTCGGCGCTTCGAACAGCTCCGGTGTCCCCAATATTTTCGATTTACGGCTAAAATAAATTTTTCTAATTTTTTTCAATAACATATTCCTGCTAAAATAACTTTTTTACATAGGGATTAAGCATTTAGAACGATACATTGTTTAAAATAAGGGCACTTTACTCTTGACATTTTACGGTTTTTTCAATTTTCTGAAAAATCCTATCATTAGATTTTTTTAAAAATACGATATTCTTGCTTAACTAACGTTTCTACATAGGGATTAAGCATTTAGAACGAAATCTAATGTCAGAAAATGGCACTTTACTCTTGACATTTTTCGGTTTTTTCAATTTTCTGGAAAATCCTATCATTAGATTTTTTTAAAAATACGATATTCTTGCTTAACTAACGTTTTTACATAGGGATTAAGCATTTAGAACGAAATCTAATGTAGGAAAATGGTACTTTACTCTTGATCGGTACGTTGGGACTTAGAAAATATTCGGCCGTACGCGGCGCGTCTCGGCGCTTCGAACAGCTCCGGTGTCCCCATTATTTTCGATTTACGGCTAAAATAAATTTTTCTAATTTTTTTCAATTACATATTCTTGCTTAGATAACTTTTTTACATAGGGATTAAGCATTTAGAACGACATATTGTTTAAAATAATGGTACTTTACTCTTGTGATTTTTCGGTTTTTTTTGATTATTTTGAAAAATAAATTTTTGTAATTTTTTTAAATACGATATTCGTGATCAGTGAACGATTTCACATATGGATTAAGCATTTAGAATCGTGCGGAAGCGTTATTAAAAAAGTTTACTCGATGCGATGGGACTTTGAAAAGTTTGTGAAAATTTTCATATTGGGAAAAAATGTGTAATTTTTTGTCTAGTTTACGGTAATGTAATTTATTTTAATGTTTACTATAAATTTTTTTTTCGTTCGTTCACGCGCTATGTTACAACAGCACGGCCGGGCGGTCTGTTGCCGCGGCGGTTTACACTCATAAGCGCGCGTGCTATTCGGCCGGCGGCGCCGGCGTCCTTGCCGGCCGTTCGGTATCTATAAGAGATACACGGTCCGTGCGAGGCGGACGGAGCAGAGCGGGTTTTGGGCCAATTCTACGATCTCGGTCGAGAAGCTGTCTCAGAGCTCCTTCGGGGCTTCGGTCCTGACTGTTTCGTGCCGTTTACGTTACGGACTTTTCTCCACACAGCGTGGCCACGGGTCGGTGTCTTTGACCGAATGGCCCATATGTGGCAAGCCCTACGGGGTTGGTTACCCGTATGCACTTTGTATGTATACTCGTACTCACTGAGCAATCGACTCTTCTGTCCGAGCGATGGAAAAATTTTTTAAAATGCATCTGTAAGATTTGGAAGCAAATCGTACCAATTGAAAACTGTGGCTAAAATGAATAGCCCAGTGGAGAGAGAAAACTATCAAAAAACTGATTTTTTAAATCAAGAGGTGTCAGAAATCGAAATGCCTAGCGCGAGCGGAAGAACACGCTTTCTCGCCAGTCCAGCATGTGTCCTGTCCGTTCTTCCTCGGCTTGCCGATTTTGCCCAGATCAGAGGTTTCGTGCTTCCGGCGGTCAGAAGATCAGCGTGAGCGTACGCGCTTCCACGACTATGGCATCACCCATGTACTTTTTCCTTTGAATATATTTGAGTACATAAAAAA
>NW_027476383.1:160000-162500 GCF_051020955.1 Megalopta genalis | reverse complement strand
GTGATTTACACGGCCAGACGTGTGTACTACACGTATTAGGCCTTTGATCTGCGTTGCGTAGGCCACAACAAATCTTTCAAAGAGAGAGAGATATATGTGTTGTTGGGGTTTGTGATTATGAAGGTGCCCCAACGCACAAAAATATATAAAAATGTACAAAGTTGGGATGTGGTGTGGTGGAGAAGAGTTGGGCCCGACCAGATCATTCGTGCGTGATTTACACGGCAGACGTGTGTACTACACGTATTAGGCCTTTGATCTGCGTTGCGTAGGCCATCTTCCTTCCAAGACACACACGTGTTGGGGTTTGTGTGATTTTATGATAGTGCCCCAACACGGAAAAATAAGCGTACGAGAAGAGTTGGGCCCGACCAGATCATTCGTGCGTGATTTATACACGGCCAGACGCGTATTATATTACACGTATTAGGCCTTTGATCTGCGTTGCGTAGGCCATCTTCTCGATAGAGAGAAAGCCAATGTATTCTTTTTTCTTTCTTTACACACACACACACAGTTGTAGTAGGACAGGGAGGGATGCGAGCGTGCTAATCACGCTTCCTCAAGTCTTCGCTGTGGTGTGTAAAAAAAAAAGAAAAAAAGGAATCGTTGGGAAAGTCCAAAGGACGAAAATATCGGGCAGTCTGAAGATAACTTAATGCTCGTTTACATTGGTATCAAAAGAGACCGGCTTGTGTAGCTCGTTTCAATGCTGTGTCGTTGTCATTGACACCCTACTCTGTTGCGCGCTAGTGGCAGCATGAGCGTGGGACGTATATATATATATGACACCCAGCTAGAGCCGGCCGTGAGTCCGTCCGGTGTAAATAACGACGAAAGGAGAGAGAAACTTTTCGAATCCAGTATCGGGTTGATAATTGTCCAGTTTGAATATCCATATCCCCGTCGTTTTTGGAGGTGATATACTCTCTGTGTTTCTTCGATAGAAGGCTTTTCAATGTTCTATTCGCTCCGACCGTCGAACTTGCAAGAAAACAGTGGTTTTGGATTTGCTCGTACATATATATATGGTTTCGACGGAAATATCTCGTTCTTTAAGGGACAATTATGTCGTTGTACGACGACTCCCGAATCTCCTTCGCGCGCTGGTTGGAGCTCTTCGGGTATCGGCTTGTTCCGAAATATAACACAAAAATGTGGTGGATAGCAAATACACATTATATTATATATGAGAGAATAAAAGGGAAAAATTACCCTGAACGGTGGATCACTTGGCTCGTGGGTCGATGAAGAACGCAGCTAATTGCGCGTCAACGTGTGAACTGCAGGACACATGAACATCGACATTTCGAACGCACATTGCGGTCCACGGATACAATTCCTGGACCACGCCTGGCTGAGGGTCGTTTACGTACTTATAAACTGCTTGCGTTGATGGCACTTGTTGCCTATATACGTACGAGCGAATGATGGGCGCTTCGTCGGCGTTTGTCGCGGTCCTATGAATATTGAGAAATTTTACGTACGTCTAACAGTCTTCGAGAGAGATGGAAATCGTGTTCGAACTAGCGTGAGTGTGGAAGGCGGTGTCGTGTGTTGTATATGTTTTATATACGTCCGCCCGTCTGAAACACCGCTTCGAAGCGGTGACAAAATCTTTTTCGGGACGATTCGTATCCGTAGAACTATCGAGATTTCACTGGTACATTTTCAACGCGCTCCCGACGTCGCCTGAAATGAAACGAGATGGGTTTAACCCACGAAAGCGTACTACACGAGTCTGTCCTATGTGAAGACTGTGTACAGAGATCGAACGAACGCATGAAAGAAATTGAACGAAAGAACACATAACCCGCAAAAATATAGAGTAGAATTGTGACCGTTGCTTCGAATTTGAATTTATATGTATATATATATCATAGCCCCAGGGAGTGGAACCTATGAGTGTGGAAGGATGTCTCTTACCGTTATGTTGCCAGAGGAAAAAAAGTCTCTCTCTTCGTACGACACATTTGTGTACGAATTGTATCGATGGCTATATAGATCCGATGTTGCACATATTCTGAGTAAAGAACACCCCACCCGGGTTACCGTCCTAAAACTCTTCTATTGGTGTGGCTATGATGTGTGTGTCAACGCAATCGCGAGTCTGGTTCTACGGGAAAACCGTTTGTCGGTCGCCCCATATATCTTTTTGTTCTCTTCAAATGATCGAATAGCGAAACCGCACGAGATCAATCGGTCGTCTAGTCCCCGAAAGTACTTTTCGGACGGACGTTAAAGTTATACCGATTGTAATCGTCTTGCGAGTGTTTCGAAGATCTATATTTGGAGAGGATATCGAATTTTATAAAAGATATATTGGTGAGGCGCGATAAACGGTTTTTTTTTTGCTTTAAGGGTTTTTTGTGTTTTTTTTATTTTTTTTTTTTTTTGTGTTGCTCTGTACACGTTTCGCAAAATGCTTTCGGGGGGGGAAGCTCTGAAAAAATTTTTTTTCACGTTCCGACGACCTCAGAGTAGGCGAGATTACCCGCTG
>NW_027476383.1:142500-157500 GCF_051020955.1 Megalopta genalis | reverse complement strand
GGCGTGTCGGGCTTGGTCGGGAAGCGGGTCTGGCTGACGTGCCGGGCCTGGGCGAGGTGAACGGCTCTCGTGGCTGGGATCCGAGCTCGGTCCCGTGCCTTGGCCTCCCGCGGATCTTCCTTGCTGCGAGGCTTCCGTGGCGTTTCCCATCGGTGCGGTCGTCCTCTTCGGCCGCCATTCAACGCTCAGCTCAGAACTGGCACGGACTAGGGGAATCCGACTGTCTAATTAAAACAAAGCATTGCGATGGCCCCCACGGGTGTTGACGCAATGTGATTTCTGCCCAGTGCTCTGAATGTCAACGTGAAGAAATTCAAAAAAGCGCGGGTAAACGGCGGGAGTAACTATGACTCTCTTGTTGTAGTTACAGGGACGGTGATGCGCAATACAGACCTCTCGTTAGGTCCATTAGCCTCTCCCGTCCAAGTCTTCCCCACCTCCCATAGGTTCTCGCCGGGTAACGCTAACGGGGTTCAGGCGTACTTGGTGCTTGGGGGTTGCCAGCCCTCTCGCGCCTAAATTTTGTTGGCCCTCCCAAAAATAAACTGCCTCGGATGGGTACAAGTAGAGGGGCGGCCCCTGCCGCCCCTAGGCCAGCAATTTCCCCCCTTCCGGGACCGAGCTCTGGGGATCCCCCTTCCCGGCCGGTCGACTTCCCCTGTCAATTCCCAGGCTGCGATAGATCCTTCGCTACCAAGATCGGTAGGGGCGTTCACATGAGGTCCGCTCACCCTGATTGGTCAGATGATGTGAACCGCGCAGCGCCAGCAAGGGCACGTTGGAGTGCTGAGGAGGTGTCTTTGCTGGCGCGGCGCGAGGCAGAACTGTCCATGAAGGGTGTGCGCTTCATCAATCAAGCGCTCATTGGGTTCCTGCCTGGCAGGTCGCTAGATGCCATTAAGGGCGCTCGGAAGCACAAGGACTACCGAGCGCTTGTGATGGAGCACGTTGGCCGCATTCAACAGGAGTCACTGCAGCCGGTGGCTGAGGCGCCCGATCTCGCGGTGGAGGTCCAGGATAGCGATCGGGTCTTCCTAGAGTATTTCCGCGGCCTTGAACCACTAGGGTGCGATGGATTCCAGGCTAATACCCTGGATGAAATCTGTGCCCTGGTTGGAAGAGAGGATCGCGGGGATATTCTGGAAAGGCTCACCGCTTACCTGGCGGATATCTTTCCGGTACCTCATGCAGCGAGAGTCGTGCGTCGAGGCCGCCGTGCGCAACCGGAGGAACCGCTCTCGCGACGCAGACAGCGCCGGAGGAATTACGGCATAGTGCAAGAACTGTGGCGTAAGGACCCCCGGCGCTGTTTGGATGTCATAAGGGATGGCCCCGTAGGTGACCATGGCATCCCTCAAGATGTTATGGTTCCCTATTGGGAAGCCCTTATGACAGGTGCGCGCGACAGCTGTCCTCCGTGTGAAAACCGAGAGGACACCATCTCCTCTCTGTGGTCTCCTGTTAATCCGGATGAACTACGGAGGGCGCTTCCGGGTAGGAAGACAGCACCTGGTCCTGACGGTTTGTCTGCGAGACTCCTTTGTAAAACCCCCCTTGAGGTTTTGCAAAGGATCTATAACCTCATTATGTGGTGCCGCAGACTCCCTATTCACCTAAGGGACGCCAGGACCGTGCTCATTCCTAAAACCGGACTGCCTTCTTCTCCGTCTGATTTTCGACCCATCACCGTCGCCTCGACCCTTGTGCGAGGATTCCACAAGGTCCTGGCTAGGCGGATGGGTCGATTGATCGGATTGGATGGGAGGCAGAGAGCGTTCCGTAGGACAGACGGATGTGCGGACAACGTGTTTTTGCTGGACTTGCTGCTACGCCACTCCCATGCGCGCCATAAGCCGCTTTTTGTTGCATCGGTTGATGTCGCGAAGGCTTTCGACACCGTTTCTCACCCCGCGATATTACAGACGCTCGAGCTGAGGGGCTGTCCCGCTCCCATGATTGAGTATGTCGGGTCGGTGTACTCTGATGCTCTCACGACCATTGTGTCGGGTGGTTGGCACTCCCATGCCATCCATCCGATGCATGGCGTGAGGCAAGGAGACCCGATGTCCCCCGGCATATTCAACATGGTGATGGACAGACTCCTCAGGAGCCTCCCCCAAGACATCGGGGCGGATATCGACGGGGTGAGGATCGGGTCGGCAGCCTTCGCCGACGACCTAATCCTCGCAGCCTCAACGACAACGGGCCTGCAGCGATTGCTTGACTGTACGGAGGGCTTCCTGGCATCATGCGGCATGTCCGTTAATGTCGGTAAGTCTTTTACCATCTCGATCGGAACGGTTCCCCACCAGAGGAAGACTACCGTGGATGAAGGCAACTTCTTCCTCGGTGGTCAGAAGCTGGTGGCGATGAAGCGGACGGACGCCTGGCAGTATTTGGGTATTCCCTTTACTCCAGACGGTCGTCTGCGTTCCGACCCGTCAGTCTCGTTGGTCGCTGATTTGGATAAGATCTCCCGTGCACCGCTTAAGCCGCAACAGCGACTATTCGCTCTGCGAATATTCCTGTTGCCAAGCTTATTTTATGCGGCGTCGTTGGGGTCTGTGGGATTGGGGAAACTCAATCGGTGTGACGTGGCGGTACGTGGTGCGGTGAGGAAGTGGCTCAGTTTACCGGCCGATACACCTAAGGCCTATTTCCATTCCGCCATCGGTTCGGGAGGCCTGGGTATTGCTTCGCTTCGGTGGAGTATGCCCAGGATTCGGCTTAGCCGCCTGAAGGAACTGTCCTTGTCTTCTGAGGCCGCGTCTGGGCTGCCAGGGGACTATCTTCGACTCGAGATCCAGAAGGCGCAGCAACGCCTGATGGATCACGGCGAGGTCATCGACACTTCCGAGAGGGAAGCGCGCCGTTGGGCGAATGCTCTTCACGGGAGTGTCGATGGCAGCGCTTTGAAAGAGTCGAAGAGGGTCCCGGGGCAGCACAGATGGGTCGCGGAGGGGACCCGCTTCTTGTCAGGACGAGACTTCGTCAACTCCTGCAAGTTGCGGATCAACGCCCTTCCGACTAGGTCCCGAACATCTAGGGGCCGAAGACAGGACAGGCTCTGCAGGGCTGGCTGCGCGGTGCCTGAGACCCTTAACCACGTCCTACAGCAGTGCCACCGCACCCATGATGGGCGGATAAGAAGGCACGACGCTGTAGTTGACTATCTTGCACGTGGTTTAGTGCAAAGGGGTTTTCAGGTAGCGCGCGAGCCGAAGATCCCTACCGATGAGGGAATGAGAAAACCAGATTTAGTAGCATGCAAGGACGGCGATTGCATGGTCCTCGATGCGCAAGTGGTTAGCGAACAGACAATCCTGGATCTTGCGCATAAGCGTAAGGTCCAGTATTACGCTGACAACGCCAGCTTCCGACGTGCAGTTGCTTCTAGCAACGGCACGGAGGATGTCAGCGTTTTCTCTGCCACTTTGTCGCTGAGAGGACTATGGAGCGCGAAGTCAAGCAGGGGCCTACTGAGCGCAGGATTGATGGGCCAGCGGGACCTCAAGGTGATCGCCTCGAGGGTCTTGGTCGGAGGATTGGCAGCCTGGGGATTATTTAACCGCAGAACATCGACGCGGACGAACCGCTCAACACCTACGCGGTTCGACCGGTCGGGCATAGGGTGAGGGACCGGAAAGGGGGAATTTATTGGTGCCGCCTACCATATAGGCGTAATAACGGGGCAATGCGGCCACCTGTCACCGGCTCGTATCCCCGGAAAAAAAAAAAAAAAAAAAAAAAAAAAAAAAAAAAAAAAAAGAAAAAAAAAAAAAAAAATAGCCAAATGCCTCGTCATCTAATTAGTGACGCGCATGAATGGATTAACGAGATTCCCATCTGTCCCTATCTACTGGCGGTGGCGGTCTG
The DNA here is from genome assembly GCF_051020955.1 of Megalopta genalis. NCBI lineage: Eukaryota > Metazoa > Arthropoda > Insecta > Hymenoptera > Halictidae > Megalopta > Megalopta genalis. Next base: position 153,624 of record NW_027476383.1, on the reverse strand, counting down.
TGGCCACCCAGGGTTGAGAGGCGACCCCCGAACTAGTCCTCGCGAAGGTTGTTGCTACTACCGAGTCGATGGATGCGTCGACGATGAAGGCATTTTAGACCGTCAGTGCGTCGTACATGTAGTACTTCGCATAATGGCGAGGCCCGAGATTAAGCATGCGGGCTGTGGCGTGTTCATGTACAGCATTGAATATGCTGTACTACTCCTTAGCGGGGGACTGTTGTCACTTGTGGCTGCAGTCCCCCGCGTCACGTTATGCGGTTTTTCTGGTCTAACTGGAATGCCGCATTTTCGTTGTCTGAACACGCCACGAAGCAACACGCCGTCGGATTGAATGTTGCTGCTGAGTCGATAGGTGCATCGGCGATGAAAGCACTTGAGACCGCCAGTGCGTTGTACATGTAGTACTTCGCATAATGGCGAGGCCCTTGAACTAAGCATACGGGCTGTGGTGTGTTCATGTACAGCATTGAATATGCTGTACTACTCCCATCCGGGGGACTGTTGTCACTTGTGGCTTCAGTCCCCCGCGTTACGTTATGCGGTTTTTCTGGTCTGACTGGAATGCCGCATTTTCGTTATCTGAACACGCCACAAAGCAACACGCCGACGGAGTGAATGCTGCCGAGTTGACGGATGCATCAGATGCATCGGCGATGAGGGTGTTTTGAGACCGCCAGTGCGTTGTACATGTAGTACTTCGCATAATGGCGAGGCCCTTGAACTAAGCATACGGGCTGTGGCGTGTTCATGTACAGCATTGAATATGCTGTACTACTCCCTACCGGGGGACTGTTGTCACTTGTGGCTGCAGTCCCCCGCGTCACGTTATGCGGTTTTTCTGGTCTGACCGGAATGCCGCATTTTCGTTGTCTGAGCGCGCCACGTAGCAACATGCCGCTGGATCTAGAAATCGGGATGCAACCAATCGCCTGGGCAACCCAGGCCGCAAGGGGCAAACGTGCCCTAGCCACACTTGAGCCTCCACGAAAAAGGTACCGCTGGATAGCTCGTGTTCTCAAAACGCAGCGAACCGAACGAAGTGTGGTGGAGAGGAAGAGGCAGCCTCTCCGACTGCTGTCTCCCGCGTGTTTGCCGTGCGTGGCGACCCTTGTCGTCGGAAAAGAGGATCCTGGGATCTGAGGGGGCCCTCTCCTGCGGGTGAGACGTCCCCAACACGTACCTTTGGCCTCTGCTTCGGCTAGATGGGAGGCTGGACGAGAAAAGCAGCCCTGGTCCAGTCAATCGGCTTGGAACGACCATACGCTTCGGCGAGTGGGTTCTGACGGGCGAGGACGCGGGCTGGGTTGAGTAATCGGCCCAGTCAGCAGACTATGTCCGGTGCGTAGCCCTAACCCAGCCTGATGGCGGGTTCCAAAATGTGTGGGTCGGTGGTGGCCGGGGAGCGTACCGGATGAAAGAAAGATTCACATTATGGGATCTAAATCGAAAACACAAATTGAACGATCAAAGTCGGCGGGTCCAGCTCCTACTCGGAGTGAAGCCGTCGCCACAGACGCGGAAGCTACAGCAGCAGCTGTTAGCCCTCCTGCGTCTGCGAAAAAGACAAGGTCCGGGAAGGTGTTAAACATCGCCAATCCTCGTGTGACCTTGGAGAGATGCGTGACACCCACGCGAGCGGTCTCGGTGAAAACTGAGGCCACGGAAGAAGGCGCGCCGGACACCGGTAACGTGGGGACAGCGCCCAAGTCGGGGGACTCCCCCAGCCGCAAGGCTGGGAAGGGGAAACCCAAAAAAATCGAACAAGTCAAAGACACGCTCGTGAAGGTGCAACCGGCACCCGTGCGTGTCGAAGACCCCGAAGGTGGCGGTTGGAAAACCGTCACCAAAAAATCGAAGCGTGCCAAGCCAGTCGCACCTACTGGCAAGGCCGCAGCAAACCAGGCCAGGAAATCGAAGGGGACGGTTTCCGGGCACAAGGTACGGCCTCTCGATCTCGTGAGAGACGAAGCCTTCAGGCGAGTATCGGAGATACGGACCTTTTGCTTTCGACCCGAGTCGAAAGTCAACAAGGAGTCCGGGTCGAAGATACTAGCAGAAGTCGGAGCACTCAACGAGTTGGTCCAGGAGCTGATTCAAAGAAACAGCTTCGTCGAAGGGCAACTCGCCGCGGTCAGGGCGGACCTAAAAGCGCGCCCTGCCGTAATGAGTGCGGCGCGACCTGGGCCGTCCAAGGGATCCCTCCCGAAGACGGTCTCCAATGCCGCGCAGTTGACCTACGCCCAAGTGGCAAAGGTCAACCAGTCAGCGACTCCGGAGGCGAGAAGACCACCGACACAATACGTGGTGCGTATCTTCCCGCCAAAGGATAAAGGACAGAACAGCGATGCTACTAAGAGAGCTGTTCTGTCGATCGTAAAACCTGCGAAGGAGGCGATCCGTGTCAGATCGGTTCGACGCATCCACTCCGGTGGCATCGTCGTCGAAACCGATCGCAAGGAGGACCTAAAAGCCTTCGTAGGCAATAAGAAGCTGGCGAGTGCGGGACTGTCCGTCTCCTTGCCCAGCAAACGGGACCCCGAGGTCCTGATTTATGACATTCCGAAAGGGATGGGCAAGGAGGAAATTGCCTCCAGTCTTTGGAGGCAAAACCTCTCTGAGGCGTCCCAGAAGGATGTGCCTTCGGGTGTTCGGGTCAGTCGCATGGCTGGCAAGACCCCGGAGACAGCCAACTGGGTAGTGGCCGTCAGTCCGCAGATTCGTCGGCGGCTGGCGCAGAGAGGGGACCGGGTGTACCTTGGGTGGAGTTCCTGCCGTGTGCGGGACTTCATACAGGTCACCCGTTGCTATAAGTGCCAGCGCTTCGGGCACACCGCGAAGCGCTGTAAATTCAAAGAGGATGTCTGCGGACATTGTGCCGAAAAAGGGCACGGCTATGCGCTCTGCAGCAGGAAGAGCAAGCCTCCGGTTTGTTCCAACTGCAAAGACAGAGGGCGGCCACACGACCATAAGTCGCGAGACCCGGCCTGCGCCTCCTATCAGGAAGCGCTGGTTTTGGAGATGTCTCGCATTAGACAGGAATAATAATTTGAATCTCGAATGGATAGTACAAACGACCGGCGACGCTCGAGAGTCATACGGGTCATGCAGCATAACATGCAGCGGGCCCGAAACGTGACCGACGAAGTCCGGACTGAGATGCATAGGCGAGGGGTAGATGTGTTGCTTGCACAAGAGCCATATAGCTGGCGGGGTACTGTGCCCGGGCTAGGCTTGAGAACGAGGCTGATCACGGCAGGCGAACCGGTGATGGCTGCAATAGCGGTCAGAAACCCGGATCTAACCGTGGTCAAAGTCTCTAACTTGTGCGACACGCATTTGTCCTGTGTCAGCATCTCGGGTTCGTTTGGGAGCTTCTTCCTGATCAGCCAGTACTTTCAATGCTCCGATGACGTTGAATCAGGTCTGGCGCGGTTGGAGAGAGCTCTTTCCGCACTTAAGCATAACCGAGTCATTATCTCTGCCGACGTTAACGCGAAATCAGCCCAGTGGGGCAGCGCGGAGACGGACGTGAGAGGCCGTAAACTCGAAGAGTTTATCGTGAGCCATGGCTTGGTTGTCTTGAACGAGGCTGGAAACGCTCCGACGTTTTCCAGCCCTAGTGGACAGTCATACATCGACGTCACACTATCGACACCTGATATTTGCGACAAGGTGCGAGGTTGGAAGGTCCGCGAGGACCTGACGACCAGCGACCACCGAGTCATAGAGTTTTCTTTGAGTTTTTGCGCCGAGGACGGTGCTGCCGAAATTAGTAGCAACAGCAGCACCAACCGGAACGGATTATTACCAAGGTTCCGACTCCGAAGCGCAAAATGGCCCGAGTTCGACAAGGCGCTGCAGGAAAGTAAGAGGAGTATATCCCCCGATCCATTGAACAATAAGGGGGATGTCGAACATCTAGCACAGGAGATCGAAAGAATGATCGTCCAAGCGTGCGACTCCTCGATGCCAACCAAGCAGTGGCATTCAAAATCCGTCCCATGGTGGACGGCCGACCTGACGAGGCAAAAGAGGCGAGTCTACAAACTTAGACGAGCCTCGCAGAACGCAGCATGTTCAGAGGAGCAGAGGGCGGCCAAGAGGACCGAGTATCTTAAACAGAGAAAGGCCTACAAAGCCGCCATCAAAGCTGCTCGGTCGCACAGCTGGCGTGCATTCGTGACCGAGCAGGGAAACAAGGAACCCTGGGGCCTCATTTATAAGATCACGAGGCAGAAGATGACAGCCAGCACGGTCATCTCGAATATAAATCGTAACACTGCCCAGGGTTACACCACAGACTGGGACTCCACCGCTTCCGCGCTGCTGGAGGGGTTAATTCCGGACGATAGCCCCGCGAATGACTCCCCGGATCATGCGCGAGTCAGGAGGGAAGCTGCCATCGAGCCGGAGAGTGAGGACGCCAGTCCCTTCACCCTCTCGGAGCTCAGATCGGCGGTCAACCGACTGAAGAGCGGCAAGTGTCCAGGCCTAGATCGGATCGAGCCGGAGATTTTAAAACGTTCGTGTAATACAATCTCACGCGAGCTCCTCCGACTCTACAACGGATGCCTGGCACACGGAGTCTTTCCCGTGGAATGGAAAGTCGGGTCCATCATTACCATCCTTAAAGGACCCGAGAAACCTGAAACGGAGATAAAGTCCTACAGACCAATATGCTTGCTTTCGGTCGTAGGCAAAGTCTTGGAGAAGCTAATCGCTACGCGATTAGCTAGTTTGTTTTTGCACCCCGACTACGCCTCCGATCGGCAATACGGATTCAGGCCGCATCGATCCACGACTGATGCCGTGGTAAAGATGAGGGAGCTTGCGTCCGGTCGAGAGGAAAAGTACGTCGTGGGTCTGCTCTTCGACATTGCTGCGGCCTTTGATAATGTCTGGTGGCCAAGCATACTCAACGCGTTGAGGAAGCGAGGCTGCCCAAAAAACCTATTTAGATTGGTGGTCGACTACTTCGACGGCCGCGTGGTGACTATGGTGTCTGATCGCGGTGCAGTGCGGAAGAAAGTCACTAAGGGCTGCCCACAGGGATCGATTCTTGGTCCGAGCTGTTGGAACTTAGTCTTCGACGAGGTTCTACAGCTCCTATCGAACGCCGGGCTCGCTTGCGAGCCCATCGCCTATGCAGACGACCTTCTTGTCTTGATCTTCGCGAACAGCAGGAAGGGTCTAGAAAGCAATGGCCAATTGGTTGTGGACACCATTTCTCGCTGGTGCGACCAGCAGAAATTGTCGCTGTCTGCGACCAAGACCGAGATGGTATTCTTAAAAGGCTCTCTCGACAGAGAGAGGCCACCTGTGATAAAAGTAGGAGGTCGGAATATTGCCGTCAAGGACTCTGTGCGTTACCTTGGCGTGCATTTTGACTCTAGACTGGGTATCCATTCCCATGTCGAGTATTTGAATGCTAAGTCCTTGCGAACGTTTAATGCGCTAGCAAGGATTGCTAAGTCGAACTGGGGATTGGGATATCGGACGATGCGTACTTTGTACCGCGGCTTGTTTGTCCCAATCGTCACGTATGCTGCCGCGGGCTGGGCAGACCGCCTTACCTCTGGGACGAGTAAAGTGCTCACCAGGGCGCAGAGGCATGTTCTGCTTGGCTGCGTCAAAGCCTACAGGACAGTCTCCACTGATGCGATCCCCGTGATCGCCGGGGAGATACCTGTGGACTTGGCGATAGCGGAGTTCAGCTGCGTGTACAAAGCCAGGAAGAAACTCGGGTTCCAACATGGAACCTATCAAGTGAGTCAGGCCGAATTGGCTGACGAAGTCGTCACCGAAGCCCAAGTTCGCAGAAGGCTGAGGGAGGCGACTTTAGAGATGTGGCAGCAGAGATGGTCGTCCTCGACGAAGGGTAGGGAAACCTTCCAATACTTCGGCGAGGTATCAGACCGTCTCTCAGCGAGCTGGATCAGAGTCGACCATGATGTAGCGCAGTTCTTGAGCGGACACGGAGACTTCCGTGCGAAGCTCAAGACGTTCGCCCTGGTCGACGACGAGTTGTGCGAATGTGGGGAGGAGGAAACTCCAAACCACGTCCTCTACGATTGTCAGCGTTACGTAGAGGACAGGGAACACCTACGCCAGGCGGCGATTCGAGAAGGATTTCAGTGGCCAATCGACAAAGCCAGCCTGGTGTCAGAGCAGCTGTTTCAGGAGTTCCGAAAATTCGCACGATCCGTAAGCAAGACTAAGAAGCGAACATAGAACGAAACTGCATACGGAGCGTGGACTCGTCCAGCTCCGTTGATGTACGGCATGCTGGGCGAACCCCTCGGGGTTCGTCCCCTCGGGCCAGGCTGAAGCCCCTCTTGCGGAGATAAAAGACTTTAACACTACTCCGTAAGAGTGCCTGGATTGGGTTGGACTCGAGGTGGCAGTGGGAGTAGCACGCTGTCTTCCCCTGATACGATGGTGAACGAAGGTAGAGCCCGAACACCAGGCACAAGTCGCAAGAGCGGCCGGTATGGTCCACCAAGGACTTAGGTACGGCCCGTCTCTCAGAGACCACAGTTTGACGACAACACTAACTGTCCCTATCTACTGGACTTCTCCGCTAGGTGGCGAATAGAGAAGACGTGTGGTTACGTCGCTCCGTTTACCGGACGCAAAAACGCTGGGAAAAGTGCGAGGAAAATTGAATAGTGCAGTTCACCGTCGTGCGCGAGTTACTTGGAGCAGACGAAGACATAAATTGTGAAATTCGGACCAAAATTGACGAAAATAAGTGAAGTGAAAGCTCGGCATATCGATCGCCACGTGCTCCGGCACGCCGAAGTTCCGGACCGAATTTCTCCGGAACCCGGGGCCGCAGAGCCAAACGGTTTACGCCAAAATCATTTGCTCGCGAAACCGGTTAAATCGACATACTGTGTGTGAAAATTGGGTGAAAATTGGAAAAGTTTTAAATTCGGCCAATACATCGAAAACCAGCGTGCCTCCACCTGGAGCTTCGGGACGCCACCGTCGGCGTGGGCTGGCGCTGCCGCCGCGGCGTCGCGCATTCCCATTGGCTCCCGGCGAACCAGCAGCCATCATCGAGTTCACCCTCTAGTGTGAATCGACAAGTGCAGCCAACTTGGACAAATTTTGAAGGGTTGGCAGCGACGGAACTTCCCGCGCAGTGGTGTTACAACGAGTTTCCACTCTAGTGGCCGCCATAGTGGACAAATTTCCGAGCGGCAAGTTTGAACCGGCAGAAGGGCAACACACAGCAAACACGCAACTGTTTAAACATTGTCTTATAACAATTTGTTTAAACAATCACGGAGAACTCCTTGGACTCTTTCGGGACGTTTTACGACTTATAAAAATTAATTAATAACAACTAATTTTTTTTTTTTTTTTTTTTTTTTTTCGGGTTGCTTACTATTTTCTTTTTAAGAAAGTACGGAGCGAGCGGCAGCAGGCTGGGCAGCCATGGGGGTCGACGGCGACTGGAAGGTCGCCCAATCCAGGGCCGCTAAAAAGCTCAGCGAGGCCATCAACAGAAACAGCAAGAGAAAGGCTGACTCTGAAGAACCAGAACAGGACAACAAGAGGAGTAACAAGGACGCAGGAACATCCGAGCCATCACCGCTACTCCTTCTGCTGACATTTAGCTCAGAACTTGCCGACAGCCTGCCTGCCGAGGATGCCAAGCACCTCAAAAGCCTCATCAAGGGGGCTTTTGCGTACACGGAGCAGATCCTGGAAGAGAACAGGGCCCTGAAGCAAAAAGCGAAGGACGACGACTCCATTGAGGCTAAGCTCGAGAACCTCACCAACATCGTCGAAAACGTTGTTCAATCGATGAACAAAATTAACGCGACCCACCCGAAACCGCCAGCAACCAATACCGGAACCTCCTACGCAGCAAAAGTACGCTCCGCGCCCGCTCCCGCAGCACCCATCAAACGGCCACTACCCCCGCGTTACGTTGCAACGGTCTTCCCGGCAACTAACACGGACGCCTGCAGCAGCGAGGAGACCAAACAGGCGATAATTAAACACATCGCCCCGACCAGGGACAACATCAAGGTCAGGAATGTCCGAAAAATAAGAGACAACGGAGTCCTGATAGAAACAGAGACCAAGGAGGACCTCGAAAAAATCCTCCGCAATAAAAAAATAGCCGAAGCTGGGCTCATAGCCGACCTACCTCCAAAGAGGAGGCCCCGGACCATCGTGTACGCGGTCCCCAACGAGGTCACCGAAGCAACCCTCCTGGCAGCCCTCCACAAACAAAACCTAGAGCACCTCACCAGCGAAGACTTCACGCAGCGAACCAAGGTTCTATTCAGAACAGGGGACAGGACAAAGGACACCACGAACTGGGTCCTGGAAGTGTCACCCGACACAAGGGAGCATCTAAATGCAACAGGAAGAGTATTCATCGGATGGCACTCCTGCGCCTTGAAGGACTATAACGCAGTAAGCAGGTGCTTCAAATGCCAAGCCTTTGGCCACATAGCTAAGTACTGCAAAGCCTCCGCAGAGACGTGTGGCCACTGTGCTGAAGACGGGCACGGGCTTGCCAAATGCCCAAATAAGGAGAAGAGCCCTGCTTGCGCGAATTGTAAGAGAGTCAAGCGGCCACATAACCACTCCTCCAGATCCAAGGACTGCCCAGCCTACTGCCATGCAACAGAGGTGCTTAAATCTAAGATTGATTATGGTAAGTAAGCCCTTACCGCTTAGAATCGCAGGAATCACTGGAGGGAACACACAGCAACACGGTAGGGTTCGCATCCCAGATATTACACTTGCGCAAATTAACGCAAATAACTGCAAAACGGCCATGGATGAGCTAAGACTGATAGTTTCGAAGAAGAAGCTAGATGTCTTAGCGATCCAGGAGCCATATTTGCACTACAACACCAAACACCCGAACACCATGGGCATGAGCATGCAACTAATAATAGATGATAAACCGTTTTCTAACAATGTTTCCAGAAATAAAATCAAAAGCGCCCTAGTCGTCTGCAATCCGGCGATCACGGCATTGAAGCTCGAGCACCTGTGTAACACGCACTTCACCTGCGCGGAGCTTACTGCAGGGGATCTAAGCTTCTATGTCGTGTGCGCCTACTTCCAGTGCTCGGACTCCATCACCGGGTACATCGACCACTTGGATAAAATACTGTCCAGTCTCCGGGGCAGGGGCAGGAGCGTCTTTGTCCTCGCCGACGTGAACGCCAAGTCGACACTGTGGCACAATGCAGACACGGATATCAGAGGAGAAGCCGTGGAGGAGCTAATCTCCCACCACAACCTTCTAATCGCAAATAGGCCGTCCAGCCTATGGACTTTCGACAATAACAGAGGTAAATCTAACATCGACGTGTCCCTGGCTGCCGGCCCGCTGGCTAACAGGGTGCATCGATGGAAGATTCTGGACAACCAAACCGCAAGCGACCACAATTTGATCACAATGTCCATAGAAAATACCTCATCTTGCGCTCCCAGTTTCGCGTCGAACAGGTTTAACCTGAAAAGAGCTAACTGGGAGAAGTTTGAAAGAGCTCTACTCGCGGATTCCCGACTTGCACAGGAAACGGCTGCATTGTGCGACGGTGACGCCAACAGGCTCGCTGAGGAGATCGAGAGCAGGATAGCTCGCGCCTGCGAGGCGGCAATCCCCAGGAAGACCTGCTTCGCCAAGTCGGTCCCCTGGTGGAGTGCTGAACTGGACAGTTTGAAGAAGAAGGTCCGAAGGCTTAGGAGGCAGTGTCAGAACACCAGAAATCCAACACAGCTACAGCAGCTAACCACACAATACAAGCAAACGAGAAACAGGTACCATGCATGCGTTAGAAAGGCGAAACTCCTCAGCTGGCACTCCTTCGTGACAGCTGAGGGGAACAAGGACCCCTGGGGAATAGTCTACAGACTACAAACCAGGAAAGTCCACGCCGCTAAAGCTTGCAGCAACCTTATACATAACAACACACACACAATGACATGGAAGGACACTACTGGACTGCTTCTGAGTAGCCTAGTACCTGACGATGAAACGAGCACTGAGTCGCAACGGCACAGGCGACTTCGGTCCACCGTCTTAGAATCGCCCAACACCACTGACACCACTCCATTCTCCATTCCAGAGATCGGCACGGCCATTCGAAAAATGAGAAGGGGGAAGGCCCCAGGCATTGACGCAATGGAACCGGAAGTAGTGCAGAGGGCTTGGCCCATACTACACGCGGAAATAACACACTTGTACAACACGTGTCTCACTACGGCGACATTCCCGGTAAGGTGGAAGCGCGGGGACATCAAAGCTCTTTTAAAGAACGATGAGAAGGACCCCGCTAACCCCAAATCTTACAGGCCGGTATGCCTCCTCCCGGTCCTTAGCAAGGTCCTGGAGAGGCTGATAGCAGGCAGACTGAATGATATTTTCGAAAACCATCCACATACCTCTGACCAGCAATTCGGCTTCCGCCCAGCCAGATCCACGGAGGAAGCAATTGTGAGAGTCAGGCGGATCACAGCACAAAGCCAAGAGAGATACGTGATCGGAGTACTGTTCGACATAGCTGGCGCATTCGACAATGTCTGGTGGCCTTCAATCCTGGATAGCCTGAAGAAGCGCGACTGTCCAGCGAATCTGTACAGACTTATCCAGAGCTATCTCTCGGAGAGGTCTGTGCAGATCAAGAATAACAGCAACACCGTAGAGAAAGGGGTAACAAAAGGCTGCCCACAGGGCTCAGTCCTGGGTCCGAGGTTCTGGAACCTAGTGTTCGACGGTCTCCTAAACACATTGACTCGCAGCAACATAATTAGCATTGCATATGCCGATGACCTCCTGGTCCTAATCCCTGGCGACTCCAGGAGGGAGCTCGAGGTCAGAGGCAACGCTGCCACGAAAATCATAGCCGGCTGGTGCAATCAACATAAACTGCACTTGTCGGACTCCAAAACTGAGATGATCCTCCTCAAGGGTATTCTCGACATCAGACGCCCTCCCACGATCAAGATCGGGAGTGTGTCAATAGCAATGAAGAGTACCGTCAGATACCTGGGTGTCAGCTTCGGCCCAAGGTTTAACATCACCCCACACGTCAAGGAGATCTCTCGGAGAAGCAAGGCCGTATTTCAGGGCCTCGCGAG
>NW_027476383.1:125000-137500 GCF_051020955.1 Megalopta genalis | reverse complement strand
GATTAAGCATTTAGAACGAAATCTAATGTCAGAAAATGGCACTTTACTCTTGACATTTTTCGGTTTTTTCAATTTTCTGGAAAATCCTATCATTAGATTTTTTTAAAAATACGATATTCTTGCTTAACTAACGTTTTTACATAGGGATTAAGCATTTAGAACGAAATCTAATGTAGGAAAATGGTACTTTACTCTTGATCGGTACGTTGGGACTTTGAAAATATTCGGGCGTTCCAATCGCTCGTCTGTTGCATCATAGCGCGTCTCGGCGCAATCGACCGATTCGCTCGATCCATTATTTTCGATTTACGGCTAAAATAAATTTTTCTAATTTTTTTCAATAACATATTCCTGCTTAAATAACTTTTTTACATAGGGATTAAGCATTTAGAACGATACATTGTTTAAAATAAGGGCACTTTACTCTTGACATTTTACGGTTTTTTCAATTTTCTGAAAAATCCTATCATTAGATTTTTTTAAAAATACGATATTCTTGCTTAACTAACGTTTCTACATAGGGATTAAGCATTTAGAACGAAATCTAATGTCAGAAAATGGCACTTTACTCTTGACATTTTTCGGTTTTTTCAATTTTCTGGAAAATCCTATCATTAGATTTTTTTAAAAATACGATATTCTTGCTTAACTAACGTTTTTACATAGGGATTAAGCATTTAGAACGAAATCTAATGTAGGAAAATGGTACTTTACTCTTGATCGGTACGTTGGGACTTTGAAAATATTCGGGCGTTCCAATCGCTCGTCTGTTGCATCATAGCGCGTCTCGGCGCAATCGACCGATTCGCTCGATCCATTATTTTCGATTTACGGCTAAAATAAATTTTTCTAATTTTTTTCAATAACATATTCCTGCTTAAATAACTTTTTTACATAGGGATTAAGCATTTAGAACGATACATTGTTTAAAATAAGGGCACTTTACTCTTGACATTTTACGGTTTTTTCAATTTTCTGAAAAATCCTATCATTAGATTTTTTTAAAAATACGATATTCTTGCTTAACTAACGTTTCTACATAGGGATTAAGCATTTAGAACGAAATCTAATGTCAGAAAATGGCACTTTACTCTTGACATTTTTCGGTTTTTTCAATTTTCTGGAAAATCCTATCATTAGATTTTTTTAAAAATACGATATTCTTGCTTAACTAACGTTTTTACATAGGGATTAAGCATTTAGAACGAAATCTAATGTAGGAAAATGGTACTTTACTCTTGATCGGTACGTTGGGACTTTGAAAATATTCGGGCGTTCCAATCGCTCGTCTGTTGCATCATAGCGCGTCTCGGCGCAATCGACCGATTCGCTCGATCCATTATTTTCGATTTACGGCTAAAATAAATTTTTCTAATTTTTTTCAATAACATATTCCTGCTTAAATAACTTTTTTACATAGGGATTAAGCATTTAGAACGATACATTGTTTAAAATAAGGGCACTTTACTCTTGACATTTTACGGTTTTTTCAATTTTCTGAAAAATCCTATCATTAGATTTTTTTAAAAATACGATATTCTTGCTTAACTAACGTTTCTACATAGGGATTAAGCATTTAGAACGAAATCTAATGTCAGAAAATGGCACTTTACTCTTGACATTTTTCGGTTTTTTCAATTTTCTGGAAAATCCTATCATTAGATTTTTTTAAAAATACGATATTCTTGCTTAACTAACGTTTTTACATAGGGATTAAGCATTTAGAACGAAATCTAATGTAGGAAAATGGTACTTTACTCTTGATCGGTACGTTGGGACTTTGAAAATATTCGGGCGTTCCAATCGCTCGTCTGTTGCATCATAGCGCGTCTCGGCGCAATCGACCGATTCGCTCGATCCATTATTTTCGATTTACGGCTAAAATAAATTTTTCTAATTTTTTTCAATAACATATTCCTGCTTAAATAACTTTTTTACATAGGGATTAAGCATTTAGAACGATACATTGTTTAAAATAAGGGCACTTTACTCTTGACATTTTACGGTTTTTTCAATTTTCTGAAAAATCCTATCATTAGATTTTTTTAAAAATACGATATTCTTGCTTAACTAACGTTTCTACATAGGGATTAAGCATTTAGAACGAAATCTAATGTCAGAAAATGGCACTTTACTCTTGACATTTTTCGGTTTTTTCAATTTTCTGGAAAATCCTATCATTAGATTTTTTTAAAAATACGATATTCTTGCTTAACTAACGTTTTTACATAGGGATTAAGCATTTAGAACGAAATCTAATGTAGGAAAATGGTACTTTACTCTTGATCGGTACGTTGGGACTTTGAAAATATTCGGGCGTACGCGGCGCGCTCGGCGCTTCGAACAGCTCCGGTGTCCCCATTATTTTCGATTTACGGCTAAAATAAATTTTTCTAATTTTTTTCAATAACATATTCCTGCTAAAATAACTTTTTTACATAGGGATTAAGCATTTAGAACGATACATTGTGTAAAATAAGGGCACTTTACTCTTGACATTTTACGGTTTTTTCAATTTTCTGAAAAATCCTATCATTAGATTTTTTTAAAAATACGATATTCTTGCTTAACTAACGTTTCTACATAGGGATTAAGCATTTAGAACGAAATCTAATGTAGGAAAATGGTACTTTACTCTTGATCGGTACGTTGGGACTTTGAAAATATTCGGGGGTTCCAATCGCTCGTCTGTTGCATCATAGCGCGTCTCGGCGCAATCGACCGATTCGCTCGATCCATTATTTTCGATTTACGGCTAAAATAAATTTTTCTAATTTTTTTCAATAACATATTCCTGCTTAAATAACTTTTTTACATAGGGATTAAGCATTTAGAACGATACATTGTTTAAAATAAGGGCACTTTACTCTTGACATTTTACGGTTTTTTCAATTTTCTGAAAAATCCTATCATTAGATTTTTTTAAAAATACGATATTCTTGCTTAACTAACGTTTCTACATAGGGATTAAGCATTTAGAACGAAATCTAATGTCAGAAAATGGCACTTTACTCTTGACATTTTTCGGTTTTTTCAATTTTCTGGAAAATCCTATCATTAGATTTTTTTAAAAATACGATATTCTTGCTTAACTAACGTTTTTACATAGGGATTAAGCATTTAGAACGAAATCTAATGTAGGAAAATGGTACTTTACTCTTGATCGGTACGTTGGGACTTTGAAAATATTCGGGCGTTCCAATCGCTCGTCTGTTGCATCATAGCGCGTCTCGGCGCAATCGACCGATTCGCTCGATCCATTATTTTCGATTTACGGCTAAAATAAATTTTTCTAATTTTTTTCAATAACATATTCCTGCTTAAATAACTTTTTTACATAGGGATTAAGCATTTAGAACGATACATTGTTTAAAATAAGGGCACTTTACTCTTGACATTTTACGGTTTTTTCAATTTTCAGAAAAATCCTATCATTAGATTTTTTTAAAAATACGATATTCTTGCTTAACTAACGTTTCTACATAGGGATTAAGCATTTAGAACGAAATCTAATGTCAGAAAATGGCACTTTACTCTTGACATTTTTCGGTTTTTTCAATTTTCTGGAAAATCCTATCATTAGATTTTTTTAAAAATACGATATTCTTGCTTAACTAACGTTTTTACATAGGGATTAAGCATTTAGAACGAAATCTAATGTAGGAAAATGGTACTTTACTCTTGATCGGTACGTTGGGACTTTGAAAATATTCGGGCGTTCCAATCGCTCGTCTGTTGCATCATAGCGCGTCTCGGCGCAATCGACCGATTCGCTCGATCCATTATTTTCGATTTACGGCTAAAATAAATTTTTCTAATTTTTTTCAATAACATATTCCTGCTTAAATAACTTTTTTACATAGGGATTAAGCATTTAGAACGATACATTGTTTAAAGTAAGGGCACTTTACTCTTGACATTTTACGGTTTTTTCAATTTTCTGAAAAATCCTATCATTAGATTTTTTTAAAAATACGATATTCTTGCTTAACTAACGTTTCTACATAGGGATTAAGCATTTAGAACGAAATCTAATGTCAGAAAATGGCACTTTACTCTTGACATTTTTCGGTTTTTTCAATTTTCTGAAAAATCCTATCATTAGATTTTTTTAAAAATACGATATTCTTGCTTAACTAACGTTTCTACATAGGGATTAAGCATTTAGAACGAAATCTAATGTAGGAAAATGGTACTTTACTCTTGATCGGTACGTTGGGACTTTGAAAATATTCGGGGGTTCCAATCGCTCGTCTGTTGCATCATAGCGCGTCTCGGCGCAATCGACCGATTCGCTCGATCCATTATTTTCGATTTACGGCTAAAATAAATTTTTCTAATTTTTTTCAATAACATATTCCTGCTTAAATAACTTTTTTACATAGGGATTAAGCATTTAGAACGATACATTGTTTAAAATAAGGGCACTTTACTCTTGACATTTTACGGTTTTTTCAATTTTCTGAAAAATCCTATCATTAGATTTTTTTAAAAATACGATATTCTTGCTTAACTAACGTTTCTACATAGGGATTAAGCATTTAGAACGAAATCTAATGTCAGAAAATGGCACTTTACTCTTGACATTTTTCGGTTTTTTCAATTTTCTGGGAAATCCTATCATTAGATTTTTTTAAAAATACGATATTCTTGCTTAACTAACGTTTTTACATAGGGATTAAGCATTTAGAACGAAATCTAATGTAGGAAAATGGTACTTTACTCTTGATCGGTACGTTGGGACTTTGAAAATATTCGGGCGTTCCAATCGCTCGTCTGTTGCATCATAGCGCGTCTCGGCGCAATCGACCGATTCGCTCGATCCATTATTTTCGATTTACGGCTAAAATAAATTTTTCTAATTTTTTTCAATAACATATTCCTGCTAAAATAACTTTTTTACATAGGGATTAAGCATTTAGAACGATACATTGTTTAAAATAAGGGCACTTTACTCTTGACATTTTACGGTTTTTTCAATTTTCTGAAAAATCCTATCATTAGATTTTTTTAAAAATACGATATTCTTGCTTAACTAACGTTTCTACATAGGGATTAAGCATTTAGAACGAAATCTAATGTCAGAAAATGGCACTTTACTCTTGACATTTTTCGGTTTTTTCAATTTTCTGGAAAATCCTATCATTAGATTTTTTTAAAAATACGATATTCTTGCTTAACTAACGTTTTTACATAGGGATTAAGCATTTAGAACGAAATCTAATGTAGGAAAATGGTACTTTACTCTTGATCGGTACGTTGGGACTTTGAAAATATTCGGGCGTTCCAATCGCTCGTCTGTTGCATCATAGCGCGTCTCGGCGCAATCGACCGATTCGCTCGATCCATTATTTTCGATTTACGGCTAAAATAAATTTTTCTAATTTTTTTCAATAACATATTCCTGCTTAAATAACTTTTTTACATAGGGATTAAGCATTTAGAACGATACATTGTTTAAAATAAGGGCACTTTACTCTTGACATTTTACGGTTTTTTCAATTTTCTGAAAAATCCTATCATTAGATTTTTTTAAAAATACGATATTCTTGCTTAACTAACGTTTCTACATAGGGATTAAGCATTTAGAACGAAATCTAATGTCAGAAAATGGCACTTTACTCTTGACATTTTTCGGTTTTTTCAATTTTCTGGAAAATCCTATCATTAGATTTTTTTAAAAATACGATATTCTTGCTTAACTAACGTTTTTACATAGGGATTAAGCATTTAGAACGAAATCTAATGTAGGAAAATGGTACTTTACTCTTGATCGGTACGTTGGGACTTTGAAAATATTCGGGCGTTCCAATCGCTCGTCTGTTGCATCATAGCGCGTCTCGGCGCAATCGACCGATTCGCTCGATCCATTATTTTCGATTTACGGCTAAAATAAATTTTTCTAATTTTTTTCAATAACATATTCCTGCTTAAATAACTTTTTTACATAGGGATTAAGCATTTAGAACGATACATTGTTTAAAATAAGGGCACTTTACTCTTGACATTTTACGGTTTTTTCAATTTTCTGAAAAATCCTATCATTAGATTTTTTTAAAAATACGATATTCTTGCTTAACTAACGTTTCTACATAGGGATTAAGCATTTAGAACGAAATCTAATGTCAGAAAATGGCACTTTACTCTTGACATTTTTCGGTTTTTTCAATTTTCTGGAAAATCCTATCATTAGATTTTTTTAAAAATACGATATTCTTGCTTAACTAACGTTTTTACATAGGGATTAAGCATTTAGAACGAAATCTAATGTAGGAAAATGGTACTTTACTCTTGATCGGTACGTTGGGACTTTGAAAATATTCGGGCGTACGCGGCGCGCTCGGCGCTTCGAACAGCTCCGGTGTCCCCATTATTTTCGATTTACGGCTAAAATAAATTTTTCTAATTTTTTTCAATAACATATTCCTGCTAAAATAACTTTTTTACATAGGGATTAAGCATTTAGAACGATACATTGTTTAAAATAAGGGCACTTTACTCTTGACATTTTACGGTTTTTTCAATTTTCTGAAAAATCCTATCATTAGATTTTTTTAAAAATACGATATTCTTGCTTAACTAACGTTTTTACATAGGGATTAAGCATTTAGAACGAAATCTAATGTAGGAAAATGGTACTTTACTCTTGATCGGTACGTTGGGACTTTGAAAATATTCGGGCGTTCCAATCGCTCGTCTGTTGCATCATAGCGCGTCTCGGCGCAATCGACCGATTCGCTCGATCCATTATTTTCGATTTACGGCTAAAATAAATTTTTCTAATTTTTTTCAATAACATATTCCTGCTTAAATAACTTTTTTACATAGGGATTAAGCATTTAGAACGATACATTGTTTAAAATAAGGGCACTTTACTCTTGACATTTTACGGTTTTTTCAATTTTCTGAAAAATCCTATCATTAGATTTTTTTAAAAATACGATATTCTTGCTTAACTAACGTTTCTACATAGGGATTAAGCATTTAGAACGAAATCTAATGTCAGAAAATGGCACTTTACTCTTGACATTTTTCGGTTTTTTCAATTTTCTGGAAAATCCTATCATTAGATTTTTTTAAAAATACGATATTCTTGCTTAACTAACGTTTTTACATAGGGATTAAGCATTTAGAACGAAATCTAATGTAGGAAAATGGTACTTTACTCTTGATCGGTACGTTGGGACTTTGAAAATATTCGGGCGTTCCAATCGCTCGTCTGTTGCATCATAGCGCGTCTCGGCGCAATCGACCGATTCGCTCGATCCATTATTTTCGATTTACGGCTAAAATAAATTTTTCTAATTTTTTTCAATAACATATTCCTGCTTAAATAACTTTTTTACATAGGGATTAAGCATTTAGAACGATACATTGTTTAAAATAAGGGCACTTTACTCTTGACATTTTACGGTTTTTTCAATTTTCTGAAAAATCCTATCATTAGATTTTTTTAAAAATACGATATTCTTGCTTAACTAACGTTTCTACATAGGGATTAAGCATTTAGAACGAAATCTAATGTCAGAAAATGGCACTTTACTCTTGACATTTTTCGGTTTTTTCAATTTTCTGGAAAATCCTATCATTAGATTTTTTTAAAAATACGATATTCTTGCTTAACTAACGTTTTTACATAGGGATTAAGCATTTAGAACGAAATCTAATGTAGGAAAATGGTACTTTACTCTTGATCGGTACGTTGGGACTTTGAAAATATTCGGGCGTTCCAATCGCTCGTCTGTTGCATCATAGCGCGTCTCGGCGCAATCGACCGATTCGCTCGATCCATTATTTTCGATTTACGGCTAAAATAAATTTTTCTAATTTTTTTCAATAACATATTCCTGCTTAAATAACTTTTTTACATAGGGATTAAGCATTTAGAACGATACATTGTTTAAAATAAGGGCACTTTACTCTTGACATTTTACGGTTTTTTCAATTTTCTGAAAAATCCTATCATTAGATTTTTTTAAAAATACGATATTCTTGCTTAACTAACGTTTCTACATAGGGATTAAGCATTTAGAACGAAATCTAATGTCAGAAAATGGCACTTTACTCTTGACATTTTTCGGTTTTTTCAATTTTCTGGAAAATCCTATCATTAGATTTTTTTAAAAATACGATATTCTTGCTTAACTAACGTTTTTACATAGGGATTAAGCATTTAGAACGAAATCTAATGTAGGAAAATGGTACTTTACTCTTGATCGGTACGTTGGGACTTTGAAAATATTCGGGCGTACGCGGCGCGCTCGGCGCTTCGAACAGCTCCGGTGTCCCCATTATTTTCGATTTACGGCTAAAATAAATTTTTCTAATTTTTTTCAATAACATATTCCTGCTAAAATAACTTTTTTACATAGGGATTAAGCATTTAGAACGATACATTGTTTAAAATAAGGGCACTTTACTCTTGACATTTTACGGTTTTTTCAATTTTCTGAAAAATCCTATCATTAGATTTTTTTAAAAATACGATATTCTTGCTTAACTAACGTTTTTACATAGGGATTAAGCATTTAGAACGAAATCTAATGTAGGAAAATGGTACTTTACTCTTGATCGGTACGTTGGGACTTTGAAAATATTCGGGCGTTCCAATCGCTCGTCTGTTGCATCATAGCGCGTCTCGGCGCAATCGACCGATTCGCTCGATCCATTATTTTCGATTTACGGCTAAAATAAATTTTTCTAATTTTTTTCAATAACATATTCCTGCTAAAATAACTTTTTTACATAGGGATTAAGCATTTAGAACGATACATTGTTTAAAATAAGGGCACTTTACTCTTGACATTTTACGGTTTTTTCAATTTTCTGAAAAATCCTATCATTAGATTTTTTTAAAAATACGATATTCTTGCTTAACTAACGTTTCTACATAGGGATTAAGCATTTAGAACGAAATCTAATGTCAGAAAATGGCACTTTACTCTTGACATTTTTCGGTTTTTTCAATTTTCTGGAAAATCCTATCATTAGATTTTTTTAAAAATACGATATTCTTGCTTAACTAACGTTTTTACATAGGGATTAAGCATTTAGAACGAAATCTAATGTAGGAAAATGGTACTTTACTCTTGATCGGTACGTTGGGACTTTGAAAATATTCGGGCGTTCCAATCGCTCGTCTGTTGCATCATAGCGCGTCTCGGCGCAATCGACCGATTCGCTCGATCCATTATTTTCGATTTACGGCTAAAATAAATTTTTCTAATTTTTTTCAATAACATATTCCTGCTTAAATAACTTTTTTACATAGGGATTAAGCATTTAGAACGATACATTGTTTAAAATAAGGGCACTTTACTCTTGACATTTTACGGTTTTTTCAATTTTCTGAAAAATCCTATCATTAGATTTTTTTAAAAATACGATATTCTTGCTTAACTAACGTTTCTACATAGGGATTAAGCATTTAGAACGAAATCTAATGTCAGAAAATGGCACTTTACTCTTGACATTTTTCGGTTTTTTCAATTTTCTGGAAAATCCTATCATTAGATTTTTTTAAAAATACGATATTCTTGCTTAACTAACGTTTTTACATAGGGATTAAGCATTTAGAACGAAATCTAATGTAGGAAAATGGTACTTTACTCTTGATCGGTACGTTGGGACTTTGAAAATATTCGGGCGTTCCAATCGCTCGTCTGTTGCATCATAGCGCGTCTCGGCGCAATCGACCGATTCGCTCGATCCATTATTTTCGATTTACGGCTAAAATAAATTTTTCTAATTTTTTTCAATAACATATTCCTGCTTAAATAACTTTTTTACATAGGGATTAAGCATTTAGAACGATACATTGTTTAAAATAAGGGCACTTTACTCTTGACATTTTACGGTTTTTTCAATTTTCTGAAAAATCCTATCATTAGATTTTTTTAAAAATACGATATTCTTGCTTAACTAACGTTTCTACATAGGGATTAAGCATTTAGAACGAAATCTAATGTCAGAAAATGGCACTTTACTCTTGACATTTTTCGGTTTTTTCAATTTTCTGGAAAATCCTATCATTAGATTTTTTTAAAAATACGATATTCTTGCTTAACTAACGTTTTTACATAGGGATTAAGCATTTAGAACGAAATCTAATGTAGGAAAATGGTACTTTACTCTTGATCGGTACGTTGGGACTTTGAAAATATTCGGGCGTACGCGGCGCGCTCGGCGCTTCGAACAGCTCCGGTGTCCCCAATATTTTCGATTTACGGCTAAAATAAATTTTTCTAATTTTTTTCAATAACATATTCCTGCTAAAATAACTTTTTTACATAGGGATTAAGCATTTAGAACGATACATTGTTTAAAATAAGGGCACTTTACTCTTGACATTTTACGGTTTTTTCAATTTTCTGAAAAATCCTATCATTAGATTTTTTTAAAAATACGATATTCTTGCTTAACTAACGTTTCTACATAGGGATTAAGCATTTAGAACGAAATCTAATGTCAGAAAATGGCACTTTACTCTTGACATTTTTCGGTTTTTTCAATTTTCTGGAAAATCCTATCATTAGATTTTTTTAAAAATACGATATTCTTGCTTAACTAACGTTTTTACATAGGGATTAAGCATTTAGAACGAAATCTAATGTAGGAAAATGGTACTTTACTCTTGATCGGTACGTTGGGACTTAGAAAATATTCGGCCGTACGCGGCGCGTCTCGGCGCTTCGAACAGCTCCGGTGTCCCCATTATTTTCGATTTACGGCTAAAATAAATTTTTCTAATTTTTTTCAATTACATATTCTTGCTTAGATAACTTTTTTACATAGGGATTAAGCATTTAGAACGACATATTGTTTAAAATAATGGTACTTTACTCTTGTGATTTTTCGGTTTTTTTTGATTATTTTGAAAAATAAATTTTTGTAATTTTTTTAAATACGATATTCGTGATCAGTGAACGATTTCACATATGGATTAAGCATTTAGAATCGTGCGGAAGCGTTATTAAAAAAGTTTACTCGATGCGATGGGACTTTGAAAAGTTTGTGAAAATTTTCATATTGGGAAAAAATGTGTAATTTTTTGTCTAGTTTACGGTAATGTAATTTATTTTAATGTTTACTATAAATTTTTTTTTCGTTCGTTCACGCGCTATGTTACAACAGCACGGCCGGGCGGTCTGTTGCCGCGGCGGTTTACACTCATAAGCGCGCGTGCTATTCGGCCGGCGGCGCCGGCGTCCTTGCCGGCCGTTCGGTATCTATAAGAGATACACGGTCCGTGCGAGGCGGACGGAGCAGAGCGGGTTTTGGGCCAATTCTACGATCTCGGTCGAGAAGCTGTCTCAGAGCTCCTTCGGGGCTTCGGTCCTGACTGTTTCGTGCCGTTTACGTTACGGACTTTTCTCCACACAGCGTGGCCACGGGTCGGTGTCTTTGACCGAATGGCCCATATGTGGCAAGCCCTACGGGGTTGGTTACCCGTATGCACTTTGTATGTATACTCGTACTCACTGAGCAATCGACTCTTCTGTCCGAGCGATGGAAAAATTTTTTAAAATGCATCTGTAAGATTTGGAAGCAAATCGTACCAATTGAAAACTGTGGCTAAAATGAATAGCCCAGTGGAGAGAGAAAACTATCAAAAAACTGATTTTTTAAATCAAGAGGTGTCAGAAATCGAAATGCCTAGCGCGAGCGGAAGAACACGCTTTCTCGCCAGTCCAGCATGTGTCCTGTCCGTTCTTCCTCGGCTTGCCGATTTTGCCCAGATCAGAGGTTTCGTGCTTCCGGCGGTCAGAAGATCAGCGTGAGCGTACGCGCTTCCACGACTATGGCATCACCCATGTACTTTTTCCTTTGAATATATTTGAGTACATAAAAAATATTAAAACATATAGAGAGAACTGTGTCTTGGATCTTAAAAATTTGTCAATAGCGATGATATATTATTACTTAATTTGAAGTATTTGTACGTTTTAGCTGGGACGTACATTTATCTTACAAGATGTTAATAGCGAGACTCTTGAAGATAAAATTATCTTGTGATTTTATGAAGGCAAAGATAGAAACGTACGAAGCTGGCGTACGTAGAAAAATGTGATTTTATGATAGAACAAAAATATAATACGTACGTTTTTGGGCGTACGGTAAAATATCTGTATGGTAGAAAAATGAAAGAAATTGAGCGTTAAAGAAGATATGTTACAAGCGCGGAATGTGGCAAAACTTGTACATATTTGAAAGAGAAAAGTGGTGTGTCGACCTGACATATATATATGAAACAGGCGACGATGGAAAAGGATTTAAATTTTGTCCATTTTATATATACATATTGTATAGTTCCCTGGTTGATCCTGCCAGTAGTCATATGCTTGTCTCAAAGATTAAGCCATGCATGTCTCAGTACATGCCGTATTAAGGTGAAACCGCGAATGGCTCATTAAATCAGTTATGGTTTCTTAGATCGTACTAAAATTTACTTGGATAACTGTGGTAATTCTAGAGCTAATACATGCAAAACAGAGTTCCGA
>NW_027476383.1:100000-115000 GCF_051020955.1 Megalopta genalis | reverse complement strand
ATATAGAAAGATCAGACGTTGCATTCGGCGAAAATTAAGCTTCCTATTGGTCAGTCGCGTTTCCGTGCCCAACCGAGCACAGGCCGGAATGCCGCTGATGTTGGCTCTATTTTCCAAAGCATCACGCCGCTGGCACTTTGTGTTTTTCGAGGTTACGGAAAGCAATACGCCGCTGGTACGAAACAATACGCCGCTGGAAAAAAAAGCAATACGCCGCTGGTACGAACCAATACGCCGCTGGAAAAAAAGCAATACGCCGCTGGTACGAACCAATACGCCGCTGGAAAAAAAGCAATACGCCGCTGGTACGAACCAATACGCCGCTGGAAAAAAAAGCAATACGCCGCTGGTACGAACCAATACGCCGCTGGAAAAAAAGCAATACGCCGCTGGTACGAACCAATACGCCGCTGGAAAAAAAAGCAATACGCCGCTGGTACGAACCAATACGCCGCTGGAAAAAAAGCAATACGCCGCTGGTACGAACCAATACGCCGCTGGTACTTTGTAATAAGAATTACATTATAAGATAGAAAGCACTACGCCGCTGGACATAAAATCTCCATTATCCGAACGAAAGCAATACGCCGCTGGTACTTTATTTTATTATAATAATTTAATTATAAGACAGAAACCGCTGATACTTGGTTGTAAAATCTCCATTATCCGAACGAAAGTAACACGCCGCTGGTACTTTATTTTATTATAATAATTTAATTATAAGACAGAAACCGCTGGTACTTGGTTGTAAAATCTCCATTATCCGAACGAAAGCAATACGCCGTTGGTACTTGGTTATAAAATTTTCATTACAAGATAGAAAGCAATATGCCGCTGGTTATATTAATGTAATCTTATGGAAAGCATTACGCCGCTGGAACTTTGACCATTGCAATAATCGATCGGAAGCTATACACAGCAAGGAATACGAATATTATACCAAGAGATCGAAAACAATACGCTGTTCGGACGTTTTGACTAGCTGTCGCACAGTGCAGACGCGCCGACCCGTCGCTCCGCATTTCGAGCGCAATTTCAGTGGTTTTTCAGTTCAGAAAATTACAGAGAGTGTTTGGTTGTGTTGCAGGAGTCAAACTGAATGATTTGATGCATAAAGTTTAATTAAACTCCCATTACTTTGCCGGGAAACATCGATTATTCCGATCTAGAAAGAGACAGAGACAGTCGATCCGCGTTATGTTAAATATTGCAAGGTTCCCGATTCCACAAAATTATAAAAAGTATACGGCTGTGTAGCAGGGATCAAAACGAGTAATTTCGTGTATAAAGTTTAATTAATATCCCATTAGTTTGCCGGGAAACATCGATTATTCCGATCTAGAAAGAGACAGAGACAGTCGATCCGCGTTATGTTAAATATTTCAAGGTTCCCGATTCCACAAAATTATAAAAAGTATACGGCTGTGTAGCGGGGATCAAAACGAGTAATTTCATGTATAAAGTTTAATTAAACTCCCAATAGTTTGCCGGGAAACATCGATTCTTCCGATCTAGAAAGAGACAGAGACAGTCGATCCGCGTTATGATAAATATTTCGAGGTTCCCGATTCCACAAAATTATAAAAAGTATACGGCTGTGTAGCGGGGATCAGAACGAGTAATTTCATGTATAAAGTTTAATTAAACTCCCAATAGTTTGCCGGGAAACATCGATTCTTCCGATCTAGAAAGAGACAGAGACAGTCGATCCGCGTTATGATAAATATTTCGAGGTTCCCGATTCCACAAAATTATAAAAAGTATACGGCTGTGTAGCGGGGATCAGAACGAGTAATTTCATGTATAAAGTTTAATTAAACTCCCAATAGTTTGCCGGGAAACATCGATTCTTCCGATCTAGAAAGAGACAGAGACAGTCGATCCGCGTTATGATAAATATTTCGAGGTTCCCGATTCCACAAAATTATAAAAAGTATACGGCTGTGTAGCGGGGATCAGAACGAGTAATTTCATGTATAAAGTTTAATTAAACTCCCAATAGTTTGCCGGGAAACATCGATTCTTCCGATCTAGAAAGAGACAGAGACAGTCGATCCGCGTTATGATAAATATTTCGAGGTTCCCGATTCCACAAAATTATAAAAAGTATACGGCTGTGTAGCGGGGATCAAAACGAGTAATTTCATGTATAAAGTTTAATTAAACTCCCAATAGTTTGCCGGGAAACATCGATTCTTCCGATCTAGAAAGAGACAGAGACAGTCGATCCGCGTTATGATAAATATTTCAAGGTTCCCGATTCCACAAAATTATAAAAAGTATACGGCTGTGTAGCGGGGATCAAAACGAGTAATTTCATGTATAAAGTTTAATTAATCTCCCAATAGTTTGCCGGGAAACATCGATTCTTCCGATCTAGAAAGAGACAGAGACAGTCGATCCGCGTTATGATAAATATTTCGAGGTTCCCGATTCCACAAATTTATAAAAAGTTTACGGCTGTGTAGCGGGGATCAGAACGAGTAATTTCATGTATAAAGTTTAATTAAACTCCCAATAGTTTTCCGGGAAACATCGATTCTTCCGATCTAGAAAGAGACAGAGACAGTCGATCCGCGTTATGATAAATATTTCGAGGTTCCCGATTCCACAAAATTATAAAAAGTATACGGCTGTGTAGCGGGGATCAGAACGAGTAATTTCATGTATAAAGTTTAATTAAACTCCCAATAGTTTTCCGGGAAACATCGATTCTTCCGATCTAGAAAGAGACAGAGACAGTCGATCCGCGTTATGATAAATATTTCGAGGTTCCCGATTCCACAAATTTATAAAAAGTTTACGGCTGTGTAGCGGGGATCAGAACGAGTAATTTCATGTATAAAGTTTAATTAAACTCCCAATAGTTTGCCGGGAAACATCGATTCTTCCGATCTAGAAAGAGACAGAGACAGTCGATCCGCGTTATGATAAATATTTCAAGGTTCCCGATTCCACAAAATTATAAAAAGTATACGGCTGTGTAGCGGGGATCAGAACGAGTAATTTCATGTATAAAGTTTAATTAAACTCCCAATAGTTTTCCGGGAAACATCGATTCTTCCGATCTAGAAAGAGACAGAGACAGTCGATCCGCGTTATGATAAATATTTCGAGGTTCCCGATTCCACAAATTTATAAAAAGTTTACGGCTGTGTAGCGGGGATCAGAACGAGTAATTTCATGTATAAAGTTTAATTAAACTCCCAATAGTTTTCCGGGAAACATCGATTCTTCCGATCTAGAAAGAGACAGAGACAGTCGATCCGCGTTATGATAAATATTTCGAGGTTCCCGATTCCACAAAATTATAAAAAGTATACGGCTGTGTAGCGGGGATCAGAACGAGTAATTTCATGTATAAAGTTTAATTAAACTCCCAATAGTTTGCCGGGAAACATCGATTCTTCCGATCTAGAAAGAGACAGAGACAGTCGATCCGCGTTATGATAAATATTTCAAGGTTCCCGATTCCACAAAATTATAAAAAGTATACGGCTGTGTAGCGGGGATCAGAACGAGTAATTTCATGTATAAAGTTTAATTAAACTCCCAATAGTTTTCCGGGAAACATCGATTCTTCCGATCTAGAAAGAGACAGAGACAGTCGATCCGCGTTATGATAAATATTTCGAGGTTCCCGATTCCACAAATTTATAAAAAGTTTACGGCTGTGTAGCGGGGATCAGAACGAGTAATTTCATGTATAAAGTTTAATTAAACTCCCAATAGTTTGCCGGGAAACATCGATTCTTCCGATCTAGAAAGAGACAGAGACAGTCGATCCGCGTTATGATAAATATTTCAAGGTTCCCGATTCCACAAAATTATAAAAAGTATACGGCTGTGTAGCGGGGATCAAAACGAGTAATTTCATGTATAAAGTTTAATTAAACTTCCAATAGTTTGTCGGGAAACATCGATAGTTCGATCGCGCGAGAGAGACAGAGAAACGAACAGACTTCTTTTCGATTTACGGCTAAAATAAATTTTTCTAATTTTTTTCAATAACATATTCCTGCTAAAATAACTTTTTTACATAGGGATTAAGCATTTAGAACGATACATTGTTTAAAATAAGGGCACTTTACTCTTGACATTTTACGGTTTTTTCAATTTTCTGAAAAATCCTATCATTAGATTTTTTTAAAAATACGATATTCTTGCTTAACTAACGTTTCTACATAGGGATTAAGCATTTAGAACGAAATCTAATGTCAGAAAATGGCACTTTACTCTTGACATTTTTCGGTTTTTTCAATTTTCTGGAAAATCCTATCATTAGATTTTTTTAAAAATACGATATTCTTGCTTAACTAACGTTTTTACATAGGGATTAAGCATTTAGAACGAAATCTAATGTAGGAAAATGGTACTTTACTCTTGATCGGTACGTTGGGACTTTGAAAATATTCGGGCGTTCCAATCGCTCGTCTGTTGCATCATAGCGCGTCTCGGCGCAATCGACCGATTCGCTCGATCCATTATTTTCGATTTACGGCTAAAATAAATTTTTCTAATTTTTTTCAATAACATATTCCTGCTTAAATAACTTTTTTACATAGGGATTAAGCATTTAGAACGATACATTGTTTAAAATAAGGGCACTTTACTCTTGACATTTTACGGTTTTTTCAATTTTCTGAAAAATCCTATCATTAGATTTTTTTAAAAATACGATATTCTTGCTTAACTAACGTTTCTACATAGGGATTAAGCATTTAGAACGAAATCTAATGTCAGAAAATGGCACTTTACTCTTGACATTTTTCGGTTTTTTCAATTTTCTGGAAAATCCTATCATTAGATTTTTTTAAAAATACGATATTCTTGCTTAACTAACGTTTTTACATAGGGATTAAGCATTTAGAACGAAATCTAATGTAGGAAAATGGTACTTTACTCTTGATCGGTACGTTGGGACTTTGAAAATATTCGGGCGTTCCAATCGCTCGTCTGTTGCATCATAGCGCGTCTCGGCGCAATCGACCGATTCGCTCGATCCATTATTTTCGATTTACGGCTAAAATAAATTTTTCTAATTTTTTTCAATAACATATTCCTGCTTAAATAACTTTTTTACATAGGGATTAAGCATTTAGAACGATACATTGTTTAAAATAAGGGCACTTTACTCTTGACATTTTACGGTTTTTTCAATTTTCTGAAAAATCCTATCATTAGATTTTTTTAAAAATACGATATTCTTGCTTAACTAACGTTTCTACATAGGGATTAAGCATTTAGAACGAAATCTAATGTCAGAAAATGGCACTTTACTCTTGACATTTTTCGGTTTTTTCAATTTTCTGGAAAATCCTATCATTAGATTTTTTTAAAAATACGATATTCTTGCTTAACTAACGTTTTTACATAGGGATTAAGCATTTAGAACGAAATCTAATGTAGGAAAATGGTACTTTACTCTTGATCGGTACGTTGGGACTTTGAAAATATTCGGGCGTACGCGGCGCGCTCGGCGCTTCGAACAGCTCCGGTGTCCCCATTATTTTCGATTTACGGCTAAAATAAATTTTTCTAATTTTTTTCAATAACATATTCCTGCTAAAATAACTTTTTTACATAGGGATTAAGCATTTAGAACGATACATTGTTTAAAATAAGGGCACTTTACTCTTGACATTTTACGGTTTTTTCAATTTTCTGAAAAATCCTATCATTAGATTTTTTTAAAAATACGATATTCTTGCTTAACTAACGTTTTTACATAGGGATTAAGCATTTAGAACGAAATCTAATGTAGGAAAATGGTACTTTACTCTTGATCGGTACGTTGGGACTTTGAAAATATTCGGGCGTTCCAATCGCTCGTCTGTTGCATCATAGCGCGTCTCGGCGCAATCGACCGATTCGCTCGATCCATTATTTTCGATTTACGGCTAAAATAAATTTTTCTAATTTTTTTCAATAACATATTCCTGCTTAAATAACTTTTTTACATAGGGATTAAGCATTTAGAACGATACATTGTTTAAAATAAGGGCACTTTACTCTTGACATTTTACGGTTTTTTCAATTTTCTGAAAAATCCTATCATTAGATTTTTTTAAAAATACGATATTCTTGCTTAACTAACGTTTCTACATAGGGATTAAGCATTTAGAACGAAATCTAATGTCAGAAAATGGCACTTTACTCTTGACATTTTTCGGTTTTTTCAATTTTCTGGAAAATCCTATCATTAGATTTTTTTAAAAATACGATATTCTTGCTTAACTAACGTTTTTACATAGGGATTAAGCATTTAGAACGAAATCTAATGTAGGAAAATGGTACTTTACTCTTGATCGGTACGTTGGGACTTTGAAAATATTCGGGCGTTCCAATCGCTCGTCTGTTGCATCATAGCGCGTCTCGGCGCAATCGACCGATTCGCTCGATCCATTATTTTCGATTTACGGCTAAAATAAATTTTTCTAATTTTTTTCAATAACATATTCCTGCTTAAATAACTTTTTTACATAGGGATTAAGCATTTAGAACGATACATTGTTTAAAATAAGGGCACTTTACTCTTGACATTTTACGGTTTTTTCAATTTTCTGAAAAATCCTATCATTAGATTTTTTTAAAAATACGATATTCTTGCTTAACTAACGTTTCTACATAGGGATTAAGCATTTAGAACGAAATCTAATGTCAGAAAATGGCACTTTACTCTTGACATTTTTCGGTTTTTTCAATTTTCTGGAAAATCCTATCATTAGATTTTTTTAAAAATACGATATTCTTGCTTAACTAACGTTTTTACATAGGGATTAAGCATTTAGAACGAAATCTAATGTAGGAAAATGGTACTTTACTCTTGATCGGTACGTTGGGACTTTGAAAATATTCGGGCGTTCCAATCGCTCGTCTGTTGCATCATAGCGCGTCTCGGCGCAATCGACCGATTCGCTCGATCCATTATTTTCGATTTACGGCTAAAATAAATTTTTCTAATTTTTTTCAATAACATATTCCTGCTTAAATAACTTTTTTACATAGGGATTAAGCATTTAGAACGATACATTGTTTAAAATAAGGGCACTTTACTCTTGACATTTTACGGTTTTTTCAATTTTCTGAAAAATCCTATCATTAGATTTTTTTAAAAATACGATATTCTTGCTTAACTAACGTTTCTACATAGGGATTAAGCATTTAGAACGAAATCTAATGTCAGAAAATGGCACTTTACTCTTGACATTTTTCGGTTTTTTCAATTTTCTGGAAAATCCTATCATTAGATTTTTTTAAAAATACGATATTCTTGCTTAACTAACGTTTTTACATAGGGATTAAGCATTTAGAACGAAATCTAATGTAGGAAAATGGTACTTTACTCTTGATCGGTACGTTGGGACTTTGAAAATATTCGGGCGTACGCGGCGCGCTCGGCGCTTCGAACAGCTCCGGTGTCCCCATTATTTTCGATTTACGGCTAAAATAAATTTTTCTAATTTTTTTCAATAACATATTCCTGCTAAAATAACTTTTTTACATAGGGATTAAGCATTTAGAACGATACATTGTTTAAAATAAGGGCACTTTACTCTTGACATTTTACGGTTTTTTCAATTTTCTGAAAAATCCTATCATTAGATTTTTTTAAAAATACGATATTCTTGCTTAACTAACGTTTCTACATAGGGATTAAGCATTTAGAACGAAATCTAATGTCAGAAAATGGCACTTTACTCTTGACATTTTTCGGTTTTTTCAATTTTCTGAAAAATCCTATCATTAGATTTTTTTAAAAATACGATATTCTTGCTTAACTAACGTTTCTACATAGGGATTAAGCATTTAGAACGAAATCTAATGTAGGAAAATGGTACTTTACTCTTGATCGGTACGTTGGGACTTTGAAAATATTCGGGGGTTCCAATCGCTCGTCTGTTGCATCATAGCGCGTCTCGGCGCAATCGACCGATTCGCTCGATCCATTATTTTCGATTTACGGCTAAAATAAATTTTTCTAATTTTTTTCAATAACATATTCCTGCTTAAATAACTTTTTTACATAGGGATTAAGCATTTAGAACGATACATTGTTTAAAATAAGGGCACTTTACTCTTGACATTTTACGGTTTTTTCAATTTTCTGAAAAATCCTATCATTAGATTTTTTTAAAAATACGATATTCTTGCTTAACTAACGTTTCTACATAGGGATTAAGCATTTAGAACGAAATCTAATGTCAGAAAATGGCACTTTACTCTTGACATTTTTCGGTTTTTTCAATTTTCTGGGAAATCCTATCATTAGATTTTTTTAAAAATACGATATTCTTGCTTAACTAACGTTTTTACATAGGGATTAAGCATTTAGAACGAAATCTAATGTAGGAAAATGGTACTTTACTCTTGATCGGTACGTTGGGACTTTGAAAATATTCGGGCGTTCCAATCGCTCGTCTGTTGCATCATAGCGCGTCTCGGCGCAATCGACCGATTCGCTCGATCCATTATTTTCGATTTACGGCTAAAATAAATTTTTCTAATTTTTTTCAATAACATATTCCTGCTAAAATAACTTTTTTACATAGGGATTAAGCATTTAGAACGATACATTGTTTAAAATAAGGGCACTTTACTCTTGACATTTTACGGTTTTTTCAATTTTCTGAAAAATCCTATCATTAGATTTTTTTAAAAATACGATATTCTTGCTTAACTAACGTTTCTACATAGGGATTAAGCATTTAGAACGAAATCTAATGTCAGAAAATGGCACTTTACTCTTGACATTTTTCGGTTTTTTCAATTTTCTGGAAAATCCTATCATTAGATTTTTTTAAAAATACGATATTCTTGCTTAACTAACGTTTTTACATAGGGATTAAGCATTTAGAACGAAATCTAATGTAGGAAAATGGTACTTTACTCTTGATCGGTACGTTGGGACTTTGAAAATATTCGGGCGTTCCAATCGCTCGTCTGTTGCATCATAGCGCGTCTCGGCGCAATCGACCGATTCGCTCGATCCATTATTTTCGATTTACGGCTAAAATAAATTTTTCTAATTTTTTTCAATAACATATTCCTGCTTAAATAACTTTTTTACATAGGGATTAAGCATTTAGAACGATACATTGTTTAAAATAAGGGCACTTTACTCTTGACATTTTACGGTTTTTTCAATTTTCTGAAAAATCCTATCATTAGATTTTTTTAAAAATACGATATTCTTGCTTAACTAACGTTTCTACATAGGGATTAAGCATTTAGAACGAAATCTAATGTCAGAAAATGGCACTTTACTCTTGACATTTTTCGGTTTTTTCAATTTTCTGGAAAATCCTATCATTAGATTTTTTTAAAAATACGATATTCTTGCTTAACTAACGTTTTTACATAGGGATTAAGCATTTAGAACGAAATCTAATGTAGGAAAATGGTACTTTACTCTTGATCGGTACGTTGGGACTTTGAAAATATTCGGGCGTTCCAATCGCTCGTCTGTTGCATCATAGCGCGTCTCGGCGCAATCGACCGATTCGCTCGATCCATTATTTTCGATTTACGGCTAAAATAAATTTTTCTAATTTTTTTCAATAACATATTCCTGCTTAAATAACTTTTTTACATAGGGATTAAGCATTTAGAACGATACATTGTTTAAAATAAGGGCACTTTACTCTTGACATTTTACGGTTTTTTCAATTTTCTGAAAAATCCTATCATTAGATTTTTTTAAAAATACGATATTCTTGCTTAACTAACGTTTCTACATAGGGATTAAGCATTTAGAACGAAATCTAATGTCAGAAAATGGCACTTTACTCTTGACATTTTTCGGTTTTTTCAATTTTCTGGAAAATCCTATCATTAGATTTTTTTAAAAATACGATATTCTTGCTTAACTAACGTTTTTACATAGGGATTAAGCATTTAGAACGAAATCTAATGTAGGAAAATGGTACTTTACTCTTGATCGGTACGTTGGGACTTTGAAAATATTCGGGCGTACGCGGCGCGCTCGGCGCTTCGAACAGCTCCGGTGTCCCCATTATTTTCGATTTACGGCTAAAATAAATTTTTCTAATTTTTTTCAATAACATATTCCTGCTAAAATAACTTTTTTACATAGGGATTAAGCATTTAGAACGATACATTGTTTAAAATAAGGGCACTTTACTCTTGACATTTTACGGTTTTTTCAATTTTCTGAAAAATCCTATCATTAGATTTTTTTAAAAATACGATATTCTTGCTTAACTAACGTTTTTACATAGGGATTAAGCATTTAGAACGAAATCTAATGTAGGAAAATGGTACTTTACTCTTGATCGGTACGTTGGGACTTTGAAAATATTCGGGCGTTCCAATCGCTCGTCTGTTGCATCATAGCGCGTCTCGGCGCAATCGACCGATTCGCTCGATCCATTATTTTCGATTTACGGCTAAAATAAATTTTTCTAATTTTTTTCAATAACATATTCCTGCTTAAATAACTTTTTTACATAGGGATTAAGCATTTAGAACGATACATTGTTTAAAATAAGGGCACTTTACTCTTGACATTTTACGGTTTTTTCAATTTTCTGAAAAATCCTATCATTAGATTTTTTTAAAAATACGATATTCTTGCTTAACTAACGTTTCTACATAGGGATTAAGCATTTAGAACGAAATCTAATGTCAGAAAATGGCACTTTACTCTTGACATTTTTCGGTTTTTTCAATTTTCTGGAAAATCCTATCATTAGATTTTTTTAAAAATACGATATTCTTGCTTAACTAACGTTTTTACATAGGGATTAAGCATTTAGAACGAAATCTAATGTAGGAAAATGGTACTTTACTCTTGATCGGTACGTTGGGACTTTGAAAATATTCGGGCGTTCCAATCGCTCGTCTGTTGCATCATAGCGCGTCTCGGCGCAATCGACCGATTCGCTCGATCCATTATTTTC
This sequence comes from Megalopta genalis, assembly GCF_051020955.1. Taxonomy (NCBI): domain Eukaryota; kingdom Metazoa; phylum Arthropoda; class Insecta; order Hymenoptera; family Halictidae; genus Megalopta; species Megalopta genalis. The sequence goes on along the minus strand of NW_027476383.1, from coordinate 104,078 downwards.
GATTTACGGCTAAAATAAATTTTTCTAATTTTTTTCAATAACATATTCCTGCTTAAATAACTTTTTTACATAGGGATTAAGCATTTAGAACGATACATTGTTTAAAATAAGGGCACTTTACTCTTGACATTTTACGGTTTTTTCAATTTTCTGAAAAATCCTATCATTAGATTTTTTTAAAAATACGATATTCTTGCTTAACTAACGTTTCTACATAGGGATTAAGCATTTAGAACGAAATCTAATGTCAGAAAATGGCACTTTACTCTTGACATTTTTCGGTTTTTTCAATTTTCTGGAAAATCCTATCATTAGATTTTTTTAAAAATACGATATTCTTGCTTAACTAACGTTTTTACATAGGGATTAAGCATTTAGAACGAAATCTAATGTAGGAAAATGGTACTTTACTCTTGATCGGTACGTTGGGACTTTGAAAATATTCGGGCGTACGCGGCGCGCTCGGCGCTTCGAACAGCTCCGGTGTCCCCATTATTTTCGATTTACGGCTAAAATAAATTTTTCTAATTTTTTTCAATAACATATTCCTGCTAAAATAACTTTTTTACATAGGGATTAAGCATTTAGAACGATACATTGTTTAAAATAAGGGCACTTTACTCTTGACATTTTACGGTTTTTTCAATTTTCTGAAAAATCCTATCATTAGATTTTTTTAAAAATACGATATTCTTGCTTAACTAACGTTTCTACATAGGGATTAAGCATTTAGAACGAAATCTAATGTCAGAAAATGGCACTTTACTCTTGACATTTTTCGGTTTTTTCAATTTTCTGGAAAATCCTATCATTAGATTTTTTTAAAAATACGATATTCTTGCTTAACTAACGTTTTTACATAGGGATTAAGCATTTAGAACGAAATCTAATGTAGGAAAATGGTACTTTACTCTTGATCGGTACGTTGGGACTTTGAAAATATTCGGGCGTACGCGGCGCGCTCGGCGCTTCGAACAGCTCCGGTGTCCCCATTATTTTCGATTTACGGCTAAAATAAATTTTTCTAATTTTTTTCAATTACATATTCTTGCTTAGATAACTTTTTTACATAGGGATTAAGCATTTAGAACGACATATTGTTTAAAATAATGGTACTTTACTCTTGTGATTTTTCGGTTTTTTTTGATTATTTTGAAAAATAAATTTTTGTAATTTTTTTAAATACGATATTCGTGATCAGTGAACGATTTCACATATGGATTAAGCATTTAGAATCGTGCGGAAGCGTTATTAAAAAAGTTTACTCGATGCGATGGGACTTTGAAAAGTTTGTGAAAATTTTCATATTGGGAAAAAATGTGTAATTTTTTGTCTAGTTTACGGTAATGTAATTTATTTTAATGTTTACTATAAATTTTTTTTTCGTTCGTTCACGCGCTATGTTACAACAGCACGGCCGGGCGGTCTGTTGCCGCGGCGGTTTACACTCATAAGCGCGCGTGCTATTCGGCCGGCGGCGCCGGCGTCCTTGCCGGCCGTTCGGTATCTATAAGAGATACACGGTCCGTGCGAGGCGGACGGAGCAGAGCGGGTTTTGGGCCAATTCTACGATCTCGGTCGAGAAGCTGTCTCAGAGCTCCTTCGGGGCTTCGGTCCTGACTGTTTCGTGCCGTTTACGTTACGGACTTTTCTCCACACAGCGTGGCCACGGGTCGGTGTCTTTGACCGAATGGCCCATATGTGGCAAGCCCTACGGGGTTGGTTACCCGTATGCACTTTGTATGTATACTCGTACTCACTGAGCAATCGACTCTTCTGTCCGAGCGATGGAAAAATTTTTTAAAATGCATCTGTAAGATTTGGAAGCAAATCGTACCAATTGAAAACTGTGGCTAAAATGAATAGCCCAGTGGAGAGAGAAAACTATCAAAAAACTGATTTTTTAAATCAAGAGGTGTCAGAAATCGAAATGCCTAGCGCGAGCGGAAGAACACGCTTTCTCGCCAGTCCAGCATGTGTCCTGTCCGTTCTTCCTCGGCTTGCCGATTTTGCCCAGATCAGAGGTTTCGTGCTTCCGGCGGTCAGAAGATCAGCGTGAGCGTACGCGCTTCCACGACTATGGCATCACCCATGTCCTATTACTAGGACTATAACTATGACTATGGCTATTCAAACGGACACGACAACGGAACGAACGGGAAAGGACGAAGGCGGGCAGTTAACTTTAATTACAATAATGCCTAAAAGACAATATAAAGCTAGAGCCTCGGACACAGGGACTCCCGTCCCTGGGGTCCCTGTGGCGGAATTAACCGCTATGGACAGGAGGGACATTGGCAACGACCTAGGCAATATAAAAGGACTAGACTCTTCTAAACAATTGGACGGAATCGGTCTTCGCGCCGTCCGCGTCCACCTCGTAAGGTGCGACGCTACGAATTTAGGGAAAAATAGGAAAAACAACCCCCGCGTCCCCCCAACCCCAACGCGAAACCGCGACCCCGCGACCGCGAATGTAGCCACGGGAATCAGGATACTACAGCTGAACATGCGACATTCGGCTGTAGTAACGGGCGAAGTTAGGGAGTTAATAGCGCAAAAGCGACTGGACGTCCTGCTCTTGCAGGAGCCACACGCCAGTAAGCAAGGCGCAGGTTATAGGGTAAGCGGATTAGGGACCGAAGTGAGGGTGGCGGCGGTGAAAACCCACTCCCCGTGGGCCGCTGTCGCCATCCCCAACCCTCACTTTGAGGTCACGTTCATCTCTCAACTCAGTAACCCGCACTGCGCATGCGCGGAAGTGCTGACCCCCGGCTTCTCCTTCTACGCGGTATCTCACTATTTTCAATACCAAGACGAGATAGAGAAGCACCTCAAGCACTTGGAAACGGTTCTCCTGGCATTGAGGGGGAAGAGAGTTATAATTTCTGTCGACGCGAACGCGCAATCCTCGCTCTGGAGCCCAAATAGCACAGACGAGAAGGGAGCGCAGTTAGAAAGATTAGTTTCCGCGTTTAGATTAACTGTAGTTAACGACGCTAGTCAACCACCCACCTTCTGGACGCTAAAAGGATCGTCATACATCGACGTTACCTTGGCATCCCCCTCCATGACGCCCTATATTAAGGAATGGAGGATAAGAAGCGAATGGACGACTAGCGATCATAACGCCATCGACATCCGGCTGCGGGTACCTAGGGCCGCGACGGGAAATCAGGGAGCAACGAACTCTCGGTTCGACACTCGTCGAGCGGATTGGGAGCGGTTCTCGGAGGCCCTGTCCGACCACTCACGGTCGAGGCTCGAAGTCCTGAGTTTGGAGTCGGTGGAAGATGTAAATAGGATGGCAGAGACGCTCACAGCCGTCATCACTGACGCCTGCACCGCGTCAATGCCTAAGAAGAGAAAATTTAGAAAGTCCAACCCGTGGTGGACCAAAGAGCTAACAAAGCTCAAAAAGGCCGTGTACAGGCAGAGGCGTGCCTTCCAGAAGACGATAGACGGACCCTCCCGCCTCCAAAAACTGCAGGAATACCGTACTTCGTTGCGGAACTACAGTAGGAAGGTGAAGAGGACGAAACGGGAAAGCTGGCAAAACTTCGTGACGTCGAACGGGAACACGGAGCCCTGGGGCATCGTATACAAGCTCCAGGCAAATAAACTCCGTGTAGAGAAAGTGATAAGCACACTCCGGCGCAACAATAAAAGTACAACCGGTGCTTTAGAAACCGCCAGCGAGCTTCTGGAAGCCCACGTCCCTGACGACCGACCTGAACTCGATTCGCCGACACAAAGGGTTCTCCGGGAAGAGGCGCGAATCGCCCCGAATACCGCCGACGCCTCGCCCTTTTCCTTGGTGGAGGTGGCCGGAGCAATTCGTTCCTTCGAAAATAAAAAGGTGCCAGGACCGGACCTCATCGAGGTACAGGTCCTGAAGGCCTCCGCGAAAACGATCCTCGGGGAACTCTCGCGACTATTCAATGGGTGCCTTCGATGGGGCGTCTTCCCCTCCGCCTGGAAGGTGGGCTCTCTGAGAATCCTCCTGAAAGGCGAAGGAAAGGACGAGAAGGACCCAAAATCCTACCGACCAATATGTCTCCTCTCCGTGATCGGGAAA
>NW_027476383.1:80000-95000 GCF_051020955.1 Megalopta genalis | reverse complement strand
CAAAACGAGTAATTTCGTGTATAAAGTTTAATTAATATCCCATTAGTTTGCCGGGAAACATCGATTATTCCGATCTAGAAAGAGACAGAGACAGTCGATCCGCGTTATGTTAAATATTTCAAGGTTCCCGATTCCACAAAATTATAAAAAGTATACGGCTGTGTAGCGGGGATCAAAACGAGTAATTTCATGTATAAAGTTTAATTAAACTCCCAATAGTTTGCCGGGAAACATCGATTCTTCCGATCTAGAAAGAGACAGAGACAGTCGATCCGCGTTATGATAAATATTTCGAGGTTCCCGATTCCACAAAATTATAAAAAGTATACGGCTGTGTAGCGGGGATCAGAACGAGTAATTTCATGTATAAAGTTTAATTAAACTCCCAATAGTTTGCCGGGAAACATCGATTCTTCCGATCTAGAAAGAGACAGAGACAGTCGATCCGCGTTATGATAAATATTTCGAGGTTCCCGATTCCACAAAATTATAAAAAGTATACGGCTGTGTAGCGGGGATCAGAACGAGTAATTTCATGTATAAAGTTTAATTAAACTCCCAATAGTTTGCCGGGAAACATCGATTCTTCCGATCTAGAAAGAGACAGAGACAGTCGATCCGCGTTATGATAAATATTTCGAGGTTCCCGATTCCACAAAATTATAAAAAGTATACGGCTGTGTAGCGGGGATCAGAACGAGTAATTTCATGTATAAAGTTTAATTAAACTCCCAATAGTTTGCCGGGAAACATCGATTCTTCCGATCTAGAAAGAGACAGAGACAGTCGATCCGCGTTATGATAAATATTTCGAGGTTCCCGATTCCACAAAATTATAAAAAGTATACGGCTGTGTAGCGGGGATCAGAACGAGTAATTTCATGTATAAAGTTTAATTAAACTCCCAATAGTTTGCCGGGAAACATCGATTCTTCCGATCTAGAAAGAGACAGAGACAGTCGATCCGCGTTATGATAAATATTTCAAGGTTCCCGATTCCACAAAATTATAAAAAGTATACGGCTGTGTAGCGGGGATCAAAACGAGTAATTTCATGTATAAAGTTTAATTAATCTCCCAATAGTTTGCCGGGAAACATCGATTCTTCCGATCTAGAAAGAGACAGAGACAGTCGATCCGCGTTATGATAAATATTTCGAGGTTCCCGATTCCACAAATTTATAAAAAGTTTACGGCTGTGTAGCGGGGATCAGAACGAGTAATTTCATGTATAAAGTTTAATTAAACTCCCAATAGTTTTCCGGGAAACATCGATTCTTCCGATCTAGAAAGAGACAGAGACAGTCGATCCGCGTTATGATAAATATTTCGAGGTTCCCGATTCCACAAAATTATAAAAAGTATACGGCTGTGTAGCGGGGATCAGAACGAGTAATTTCATGTATAAAGTTTAATTAAACTCCCAATAGTTTTCCGGGAAACATCGATTCTTCCGATCTAGAAAGAGACAGAGACAGTCGATCCGCGTTATGATAAATATTTCGAGGTTCCCGATTCCACAAATTTATAAAAAGTTTACGGCTGTGTAGCGGGGATCAGAACGAGTAATTTCATGTATAAAGTTTAATTAAACTCCCAATAGTTTGCCGGGAAACATCGATTCTTCCGATCTAGAAAGAGACAGAGACAGTCGATCCGCGTTATGATAAATATTTCAAGGTTCCCGATTCCACAAAATTATAAAAAGTATACGGCTGTGTAGCGGGGATCAAAACGAGTAATTTCATGTATAAAGTTTAATTAAACTCCCAATAGTTTGCCGGGAAACATCGATTCTTCCGATCTAGAAAGAGACAGAGACAGTCGATCCGCGTTATGATAAATATTTCGAGGTTCCCGATTCCACAAATTTATAAAAAGTTTACGGCTGTGTAGCGGGGATCAGAACGAGTAATTTCATGTATAAAGTTTAATTAAACTCCCAATAGTTTTCCGGGAAACATCGATTCTTCCGATCTAGAAAGAGACAGAGACAGTCGATCCGCGTTATGATAAATATTTCGAGGTTCCCGATTCCACAAAATTATAAAAAGTATACGGCTGTGTAGCGGGGATCAGAACGAGTAATTTCATGTATAAAGTTTAATTAAACTCCCAATAGTTTGCCGGGAAACATCGATTCTTCCGATCTAGAAAGAGACAGAGACAGTCGATCCGCGTTATGATAAATATTTCAAGGTTCCCGATTCCACAAAATTATAAAAAGTATACGGCTGTGTAGCGGGGATCAGAACGAGTAATTTCATGTATAAAGTTTAATTAAACTCCCAATAGTTTTCCGGGAAACATCGATTCTTCCGATCTAGAAAGAGACAGAGACAGTCGATCCGCGTTATGATAAATATTTCGAGGTTCCCGATTCCACAAATTTATAAAAAGTTTACGGCTGTGTAGCGGGGATCAGAACGAGTAATTTCATGTATAAAGTTTAATTAAACTCCCAATAGTTTGCCGGGAAACATCGATTCTTCCGATCTAGAAAGAGACAGAGACAGTCGATCCGCGTTATGATAAATATTTCAAGGTTCCCGATTCCACAAAATTATAAAAAGTATACGGCTGTGTAGCGGGGATCAAAACGACTAATTTCATGTATAAAGTTTAATTAAACTTCCAATAGTTTGTCGGGAAACATCGATAGTTCGATCGCGCGAGAGAGACAGAGAAACGAACAGACTTCTTTTCGATTTACGGCTAAAATAAATTTTTCTAATTTTTTTCAATAACATATTCCTGCTAAAATAACTTTTTTACATAGGGATTAAGCATTTAGAACGATACATTGTTTAAAATAAGGGCACTTTACTCTTGACATTTTACGGTGTTTTCAATTTTCTGAAAAATCCTATCATTAGATTTTTTTAAAAATACGATATTCTTGCTTAACTAACGTTTCTACATAGGGATTAAGCATTTAGAACGAAATCTAATGTCAGAAAATGGCACTTTACTCTTGACATTTTTCGGTTTTTTCAATTTTCTGGAAAATCCTATCATTAGATTTTTTTAAAAATACGATATTCTTGCTTAACTAACGTTTTTACATAGGGATTAAGCATTTAGAACGAAATCTAATGTAGGAAAATGGTACTTTACTCTTGATCGGTACGTTGGGACTTTGAAAATATTCGGGCGTTCCAATCGCTCGTCTGTTGCATCATAGCGCGTCTCGGCGCAATCGACCGATTCGCTCGATCCATTATTTTCGATTTACGGCTAAAATAAATTTTTCTAATTTTTTTCAATAACATATTCCTGCTTAAATAACTTTTTTACATAGGGATTAAGCATTTAGAACGATACATTGTTTAAAATAAGGGCACTTTACTCTTGACATTTTACGGTTTTTTCAATTTTCTGAAAAATCCTATCATTAGATTTTTTTAAAAATACGATATTCTTGCTTAACTAACGTTTCTACATAGGGATTAAGCATTTAGAACGAAATCTAATGTCAGAAAATGGCACTTTACTCTTGACATTTTTCGGTTTTTTCAATTTTCTGGAAAATCCTATCATTAGATTTTTTTAAAAATACGATATTCTTGCTTAACTAACGTTTTTACATAGGGATTAAGCATTTAGAACGAAATCTAATGTAGGAAAATGGTACTTTACTCTTGATCGGTACGTTGGGACTTTGAAAATATTCGGGCGTACGCGGCGCGCTCGGCGCTTCGAACAGCTCCGGTGTCCCCATTATTTTCGATTTACGGCTAAAATAAATTTTTCTAATTTTTTTCAATAACATATTCCTGCTAAAATAACTTTTTTACATAGGGATTAAGCATTTAGAACGATACATTGTTTAAAATAAGGGCACTTTACTCTTGACATTTTACGGTTTTTTCAATTTTCTGAAAAATCCTATCATTAGATTTTTTTAAAAATACGATATTCTTGCTTAACTAACGTTTCTACATAGGGATTAAGCATTTAGAACGAAATCTAATGTCAGAAAATGGCACTTTACTCTTGACATTTTTCGGTTTTTTCAATTTTCTGAAAAATCCTATCATTAGATTTTTTTAAAAATACGATATTCTTGCTTAACTAACGTTTCTACATAGGGATTAAGCATTTAGAACGAAATCTAATGTAGGAAAATGGTACTTTACTCTTGATCGGTACGTTGGGACTTTGAAAATATTCGGGGGTTCCAATCGCTCGTCTGTTGCATCATAGCGCGTCTCGGCGCAATCGACCGATTCGCTCGATCCATTATTTTCGATTTACGGCTAAAATAAATTTTTCTAATTTTTTTCAATAACATATTCCTGCTAAAATAACTTTTTTACATAGGGATTAAGCAATTAGAACGATACATTGTTTAAAATAAGGGCACTTTACTCTTGACATTTTACGGTGTTTTCAATTTTCTGAAAAATCCTATCATTAGATTTTTTTAAAAATACGATATTCTTGCTTAACTAACGTTTCTACATAGGGATTAAGCATTTAGAACGAAATCTAATGTCAGAAAATGGCACTTTACTCTTGACATTTTTCGGTTTTTTCAATTTTCTGGAAAATCCTATCATTAGATTTTTTTAAAAATACGATATTCTTGCTTAACTAACGTTTTTACATAGGGATTAAGCATTTAGAACGAAATCTAATGTAGGAAAATGGTACTTTACTCTTGATCGGTACGTTGGGACTTTGAAAATATTCGGGCGTTCCAATCGCTCGTCTGTTGCATCATAGCGCGTCTCGGCGCAATCGACCGATTCGCTCGATCCATTATTTTCGATTTACGGCTAAAATAAATTTTTCTAATTTTTTTCAATAACATATTCCTGCTTAAATAACTTTTTTACATAGGGATTAAGCATTTAGAACGATACATTGTTTAAAATAAGGGCACTTTACTCTTGACATTTTACGGTTTTTTCAATTTTCTGAAAAATCCTATCATTAGATTTTTTTAAAAATACGATATTCTTGCTTAACTAACGTTTCTACATAGGGATTAAGCATTTAGAACGAAATCTAATGTCAGAAAATGGCACTTTACTCTTGACATTTTTCGGTTTTTTCAATTTTCTGGAAAATCCTATCATTAGATTTTTTTAAAAATACGATATTCTTGCTTAACTAACGTTTTTACATAGGGATTAAGCATTTAGAACGAAATCTAATGTAGGAAAATGGTACTTTACTCTTGATCGGTACGTTGGGACTTTGAAAATATTCGGGCGTACGCGGCGCGCTCGGCGCTTCGAACAGCTCCGGTGTCCCCATTATTTTCGATTTACGGCTAAAATAAATTTTTCTAATTTTTTTCAATAACATATTCCTGCTAAAATAACTTTTTTACATAGGGATTAAGCATTTAGAACGATACATTGTGTAAAATAAGGGCACTTTACTCTTGACATTTTACGGTTTTTTCAATTTTCTGAAAAATCCTATCATTAGATTTTTTTAAAAATACGATATTCTTGCTTAACTAACGTTTCTACATAGGGATTAAGCATTTAGAACGAAATCTAATGTAGGAAAATGGTACTTTACTCTTGATCGGTACGTTGGGACTTTGAAAATATTCGGGGGTTCCAATCGCTCGTCTGTTGCATCATAGCGCGTCTCGGCGCAATCGACCGATTCGCTCGATCCATTATTTTCGATTTACGGCTAAAATAAATTTTTCTAATTTTTTTCAATAACATATTCCTGCTTAAATAACTTTTTTACATAGGGATTAAGCATTTAGAACGATACATTGTTTAAAATAAGGGCACTTTACTCTTGACATTTTACGGTTTTTTCAATTTTCTGAAAAATCCTATCATTAGATTTTTTTAAAAATACGATATTCTTGCTTAACTAACGTTTCTACATAGGGATTAAGCATTTAGAACGAAATCTAATGTCAGAAAATGGCACTTTACTCTTGACATTTTTCGGTTTTTTCAATTTTCTGGGAAATCCTATCATTAGATTTTTTTAAAAATACGATATTCTTGCTTAACTAACGTTTTTACATAGGGATTAAGCATTTAGAACGAAATCTAATGTAGGAAAATGGTACTTTACTCTTGATCGGTACGTTGGGACTTTGAAAATATTCGGGCGTTCCAATCGCTCGTCTGTTGCATCATAGCGCGTCTCGGCGCAATCGACCGATTCGCTCGATCCATTATTTTCGATTTACGGCTAAAATAAATTTTTCTAATTTTTTTCAATAACATATTCCTGCTAAAATAACTTTTTTACATAGGGATTAAGCATTTAGAACGATACATTGTTTAAAATAAGGGCACTTTACTCTTGACATTTTACGGTTTTTTCAATTTTCTGAAAAATCCTATCATTAGATTTTTTTAAAAATACGATATTCTTGCTTAACTAACGTTTCTACATAGGGATTAAGCATTTAGAACGAAATCTAATGTCAGAAAATGGCACTTTACTCTTGACATTTTTCGGTTTTTTCAATTTTCTGGAAAATCCTATCATTAGATTTTTTTAAAAATACGATATTCTTGCTTAACTAACGTTTTTACATAGGGATTAAGCATTTAGAACGAAATCTAATGTAGGAAAATGGTACTTTACTCTTGATCGGTACGTTGGGACTTTGAAAATATTCGGGCGTTCCAATCGCTCGTCTGTTGCATCATAGCGCGTCTCGGCGCAATCGACCGATTCGCTCGATCCATTATTTTCGATTTACGGCTAAAATAAATTTTTCTAATTTTTTTCAATAACATATTCCTGCTTAAATAACTTTTTTACATAGGGATTAAGCATTTAGAACGATACATTGTTTAAAATAAGGGCACTTTACTCTTGACATTTTACGGTTTTTTCAATTTTCTGAAAAATCCTATCATTAGATTTTTTTAAAAATACGATATTCTTGCTTAACTAACGTTTCTACATAGGGATTAAGCATTTAGAACGAAATCTAATGTCAGAAAATGGCACTTTACTCTTGACATTTTTCGGTTTTTTCAATTTTCTGGAAAATCCTATCATTAGATTTTTTTAAAAATACGATATTCTTGCTTAACTAACGTTTTTACATAGGGATTAAGCATTTAGAACGAAATCTAATGTAGGAAAATGGTACTTTACTCTTGATCGGTACGTTGGGACTTTGAAAATATTCGGGCGTTCCAATCGCTCGTCTGTTGCATCATAGCGCGTCTCGGCGCAATCGACCGATTCGCTCGATCCATTATTTTCGATTTACGGCTAAAATAAATTTTTCTAATTTTTTTCAATAACATATTCCTGCTTAAATAACTTTTTTACATAGGGATTAAGCATTTAGAACGATACATTGTTTAAAATAAGGGCACTTTACTCTTGACATTTTACGGTTTTTTCAATTTTCTGAAAAATCCTATCATTAGATTTTTTTAAAAATACGATATTCTTGCTTAACTAACGTTTCTACATAGGGATTAAGCATTTAGAACGAAATCTAATGTCAGAAAATGGCACTTTACTCTTGACATTTTTCGGTTTTTTCAATTTTCTGGAAAATCCTATCATTAGATTTTTTTAAAAATACGATATTCTTGCTTAACTAACGTTTTTACATAGGGATTAAGCATTTAGAACGAAATCTAATGTAGGAAAATGGTACTTTACTCTTGATCGGTACGTTGGGACTTTGAAAATATTCGGGCGTACGCGGCGCGCTCGGCGCTTCGAACAGCTCCGGTGTCCCCATTATTTTCGATTTACGGCTAAAATAAATTTTTCTAATTTTTTTCAATAACATATTCCTGCTAAAATAACTTTTTTACATAGGGATTAAGCATTTAGAACGATACATTGTTTAAAATAAGGGCACTTTACTCTTGACATTTTACGGTTTTTTCAATTTTCTGAAAAATCCTATCATTAGATTTTTTTAAAAATACGATATTCTTGCTTAACTAACGTTTTTACATAGGGATTAAGCATTTAGAACGAAATCTAATGTAGGAAAATGGTACTTTACTCTTGATCGGTACGTTGGGACTTTGAAAATATTCGGGCGTTCCAATCGCTCGTCTGTTGCATCATAGCGCGTCTCGGCGCAATCGACCGATTCGCTCGATCCATTATTTTCGATTTACGGCTAAAATAAATTTTTCTAATTTTTTTCAATAACATATTCCTGCTTAAATAACTTTTTTACATAGGGATTAAGCATTTAGAACGATACATTGTTTAAAATAAGGGCACTTTACTCTTGACATTTTACGGTTTTTTCAATTTTCTGAAAAATCCTATCATTAGATTTTTTTAAAAATACGATATTCTTGCTTAACTAACGTTTCTACATAGGGATTAAGCATTTAGAACGAAATCTAATGTCAGAAAATGGCACTTTACTCTTGACATTTTTCGGTTTTTTCAATTTTCTGGAAAATCCTATCATTAGATTTTTTTAAAAATACGATATTCTTGCTTAACTAACGTTTTTACATAGGGATTAAGCATTTAGAACGAAATCTAATGTAGGAAAATGGTACTTTACTCTTGATCGGTACGTTGGGACTTTGAAAATATTCGGGCGTTCCAATCGCTCGTCTGTTGCATCATAGCGCGTCTCGGCGCAATCGACCGATTCGCTCGATCCATTATTTTCGATTTACGGCTAAAATAAATTTTTCTAATTTTTTTCAATAACATATTCCTGCTTAAATAACTTTTTTACATAGGGATTAAGCATTTAGAACGATACATTGTTTAAAATAAGGGCACTTTACTCTTGACATTTTACGGTTTTTTCAATTTTCTGAAAAATCCTATCATTAGATTTTTTTAAAAATACGATATTCTTGCTTAACTAACGTTTCTACATAGGGATTAAGCATTTAGAACGAAATCTAATGTCAGAAAATGGCACTTTACTCTTGACATTTTTCGGTTTTTTCAATTTTCTGGAAAATCCTATCATTAGATTTTTTTAAAAATACGATATTCTTGCTTAACTAACGTTTTTACATAGGGATTAAGCATTTAGAACGAAATCTAATGTAGGAAAATGGTACTTTACTCTTGATCGGTACGTTGGGACTTTGAAAATATTCGGGCGTACGCGGCGCGCTCGGCGCTTCGAACAGCTCCGGTGTCCCCATTATTTTCGATTTACGGCTAAAATAAATTTTTCTAATTTTTTTCAATAACATATTCCTGCTAAAATAACTTTTTTACATAGGGATTAAGCATTTAGAACGATACATTGTTTAAAATAAGGGCACTTTACTCTTGACATTTTACGGTTTTTTCAATTTTCTGAAAAATCCTATCATTAGATTTTTTTAAAAATACGATATTCTTGCTTAACTAACGTTTCTACATAGGGATTAAGCATTTAGAACGAAATCTAATGTCAGAAAATGGCACTTTACTCTTGACATTTTTCGGTTTTTTCAATTTTCTGGAAAATCCTATCATTAGATTTTTTTAAAAATACGATATTCTTGCTTAACTAACGTTTTTACATAGGGATTAAGCATTTAGAACGAAATCTAATGTAGGAAAATGGTACTTTACTCTTGATCGGTACGTTGGGACTTAGAAAATATTCGGCCGTACGCGGCGCGTCTCGGCGCTTCGAACAGCTCCGGTGTCCCCATTATTTTCGATTTACGGCTAAAATAAATTTTTCTAATTTTTTTCAATTACATATTCTTGCTTAGATAACTTTTTTACATAGGGATTAAGCATTTAGAACGACATATTGTTTAAAATAATGGTACTTTACTCTTGTGATTTTTCGGTTTTTTTTGATTATTTTGAAAAATAAATTTTTGTAATTTTTTTAAATACGATATTCGTGATCAGTGAACGATTTCACATATGGATTAAGCATTTAGAATCGTGCGGAAGCGTTATTAAAAAAGTTTACTCGATGCGATGGGACTTTGAAAAGTTTGTGAAAATTTTCATATTGGGAAAAAATGTGTAATTTTTTGTCTAGTTTACGGTAATGTAATTTATTTTAATGTTTACTATAAATTTTTTTTTCGTTCGTTCACGCGCTATGTTACAACAGCACGGCCGGGCGGTCTGTTGCCGCGGCGGTTTACACTCATAAGCGCGCGTGCTATTCGGCCGGCGGCGCCGGCGTCCTTGCCGGCCGTTCGGTATCTATAAGAGATACACGGTCCGTGCGAGGCGGACGGAGCAGAGCGGGTTTTGGGCCAATTCTACGATCTCGGTCGAGAAGCTGTCTCAGAGCTCCTTCGGGGCTTCGGTCCTGACTGTTTCGTGCCGTTTACGTTACGGACTTTTCTCCACACAGCGTGGCCACGGGTCGGTGTCTTTGACCGAATGGCCCATATGTGGCAAGCCCTACGGGGTTGGTTACCCGTATGCACTTTGTATGTATACTCGTACTCACTGAGCAATCGACTCTTCTGTCCGAGCGATGGAAAAATTTTTTAAAATGCATCTGTAAGATTTGGAAGCAAATCGTACCAATTGAAAACTGTGGCTAAAATGAATAGCCCAGTGGAGAGAGAAAACTATCAAAAAACTGATTTTTTAAATCAAGAGGTGTCAGAAATCGAAATGCCTAGCGCGAGCGGAAGAACACGCTTTCTCGCCAGTCCAGCATGTGTCCTGTCCGTTCTTCCTCGGCTTGCCGATTTTGCCCAGATCAGAGGTTTCGTGCTTCCGGCGGTCAGAAGATCAGCGTGAGCGTACGCGCTTCCACGACTATGGCATCACCCATGTACTTTTTCCTTTGAATATATTTGAGTACATAAAAAATATTAAAACATATAGAGAGAACTGTGTCTTGGATCTTAAAAATTTGTCAATAGCGATGATATATTATTACTTAATTTGAAGTATTTGTACGTTTTAGCTGGGACGTACATTTATCTTACAAGATGTTAATAGCGAGACTCTTGAAGATAAAATTATCTTGTGATTTTATGAAGGCAAAGATAGAAACGTACGAAGCTGGCGTACGTAGAAAAATGTGATTTTATGATAGAACAAAAATATAATACGTACGTTTTTGGGCGTACGGTAAAATATCTGTATGGTAGAAAAATGAAAGAAATTGAGCGTTAAAGAAGATATGTTACAAGCGCGGAATGTGGCAAAACTTGTACATATTTGAAAGAGAAAAGTGGTGTGTCGACCTGACATATATATATGAAACAGGCGACGATGGAAAAGGATTTAAATTTTGTCCATTTTATATATACATATTGTATAGTTCCCTGGTTGATCCTGCCAGTAGTCATATGCTTGTCTCAAAGATTAAGCCATGCATGTCTCAGTACATGCCGTATTAAGGTGAAACCGCGAATGGCTCATTAAATCAGTTATGGTTTCTTAGATCGTACTAAAATTTACTTGGATAACTGTGGTAATTCTAGAGCTAATACATGCAAAACAGAGTTCCGACCAGAGATGGTAGGAACGCTTTTATTAGATCAAAACCAATCGGTGGCGGGTGTTTACACTCGTCCATCGTTTGCTTTGGTGACTCTGAATAACTTTGTGCTGATCGCATGGTCTTATAGCACCGGCGACGCATCTTTCAAATGTCTGCCTTATCAACTGTCGATGGTAGGTTCTGCGCCTACCATGGTTGTAACGGGTAACGGGGAATCAGGGTTCGATTCCGGAGAGGGAGCCTGAGAAACGGCTACCACATCCAAGGAAGGCAGCAGGCGCGCAAATTACCCACTCCCGGCACGGGGAGGTAGTGACGAAAAATAACGATACGGGACTCATCCGAGGCCCCGTAATCGGAATGAGTACACTTTAAATCCTTTAACGAGGTTCCATTGGAGGGCAAGTCTGGTGCCAGCAGCCGCGGTAATTCCAGCTCCAATAGCGTATATTAAAGTTGTTGCGGTTAAAAAGCTCGTAGTTGAATCTGTGTGTCACAGTGTCGGTTCATCGCTCGCGGTGTTTAACTGGCATTATGTGGTACGTCCTACCGGTGGGCTTTGCTCTTCACGGGGCGGTCCAACTAATATCCCATCGCGGTGCTCTTCACTGAGTGTCGAGGTGGGCCGGTACGTTTACTTTGAACAAATTAGAGTGCTCAAAGCAGGCTACCTTCGCCTGAATACTGTGTGCATGGAATAATGGAATAGGACCTCGGTTCTATTTTGTTGGTTTTCGGAACCCCGAGGTAATGATTAATAGGGACAGATGGGGGCATTCGTATTGCGACGTTAGAGGTGAAATTCTTGGATCGTCGCAAGACGGACAGAAGCGAAAGCATTTGCCAAAAATGTTTTCATTAATCAAGAACGAAAGTTAGAGGTTCGAAGGCGATCAGATACCGCCCTAGTTCTAACCATAAACGATGCCAGCTAGCGATCCGCCGAAGTTCCTACGATGACTCGGCGGGCAGCTTCCGGGAAACCAAAGCTTTTGGGTTCCGGGGGAAGTATGGTTGCAAAGCTGAAACTTAAAGGAATTGACGGAAGGGCACCACCAGGAGTGGAGCCTGCGGCTTAATTTGACTCAACACGGGAAACCTCACCAGGCCCGGACACCGGAAGGATTGACAGATTGATAGCTCTTTCTTGATTCGGTGGGTGGTGGTGCATGGCCGTTCTTAGTTGGTGGAGCGATTTGTCTGGTTAATTCCGATAACGAACGAGACTCTAGCCTGCTAAATAGACGTAATTATGGTATCTCGAAGGCTCTCGGCTTCTGCCGGTGGGGTTTTTACTACCAACGTACAAACAAATCTTCTTAGAGGGACAGGCGGCTTCTAGCCGCACGAGATTGAGCAATAACAGGTCTGTGATGCCCTTAGATGTTCTGGGCCGCACGCGCGCTACACTGAAGGAATCAGCGTGTGTTCCCTGGCCGAAAGGCCCGGGTAACCCGCTGAACCTCCTTCGTGCTAGGGATTGGGGCTTGCAATTATTCCCCATGAACGAGGAATTCCCAGTAAGCGCGAGTCATAAGCTCGCGTTGATTACGTCCCTGCCCTTTGTACACACCGCCCGTCGCTACTACCGATTGAATGATTTAGTGAGGTCTTCGGACTGGTGCGCGGCAATGTTTCGGCATTGCCGATGATGCCGGGAAGATGACCAAACTTGATTATTTAGAGGAAGTAAAAGTCGTAACAAGGTTTCCGTAGGTGAACCTGCGGAAGGATCATTACAATGTTCCAATATATCTCAAAGAGAGAGGAGAGGAGGAGAGAAAATGAATTCGATTAGTTTGTGGATAAGAATTCATATAAAAAAAAAAGATATTGTTGAGCCCGCCAGATCATTCGTGCGTGATTTACACGGCCAGACGTGTGTACTACACGTATTAGGCCTTTGATCTGCGTTGCGTAGGCCACAACAAATCTTTCAAAGAGAGAGAGATATATGTGTTGTTGGGGTTTGTGATTATGAAGGTGCCCCAACGCACAAAAATATATAAAAATGTACAAAGTTGGGATGTGGTGTGGTGGAGAAGAGTTGGGCCCGACCAGATCATTCGTGCGTGATTTACACGGCAGACGTGTGTACTACACGTATTAGGCCTTTGATCTGCGTTGCGTAGGCCATCTTCCTTCCAAGACACACACGTGTTGGGGTTTGTGTGATTTTATGATAGTGCCCCAACACGGAAAAATAAGCGTACGAGAAGAGTTGGGCCCGACCAGATCATTCGTGCGTGATTTATACACGGCCAGACGCGTATTATATTACACGTATTAGGCCTTTGATCTGCGTTGCGTAGGCCATCTTCTCGATAGAGAGAAAGCCAATGTATTCTTTTTTCTTTCTTTACACACACACACACAGTTGTAGTAGGACAGGGAGGGATGCGAGCGTGCTAATCACGCTTCCTCAAGTCTTCGCTGTGGTGTGTAAAAAAAAAAGAAAAAAAGGAATCGTTGGGAAAGTCCAAAGGACGAAAATATCGGGCAGTCTGAAGATAACTTAATGCTCGTTTACATTGGTATCAAGAGAGACCGGCTTGTGTAGCTCGTTTCAATGCTGTGTCGTTGTCATTGACACCCTACTCTGTTGCGCGCTAGTGGCAGCATGAGCGTGGGACGTATATATATATATGACACCCAGCTAGAGCCGGCCGTGAGTCCGTCCGGTGTAAATAACGACGAAAGGAGAGAGAAACTTTTCGAATCCAGTATCGGGTTGATAATTGTCCAGTTTGAATATCCATATCCCCGTCGTTTTTGGAGGTGATATACTCTCTGTGTTTCTTCGATAGAAGGCTTTTCAATGTTCTATTCGCTCCGACCGTCGAACTTGCAAGAAAACAGTGGTTTTGGATTTGCTCGTACATATATATATGGTTTCGACGGAAATATCTCGTTCTTTAAGGGACAATTATGTCGTTGTACGACGACTCCCGAATCTCCTTCGCGCGCTGGTTGGAGCTCTTCGGGTATCGGCTTGTTCCGAAATATAACACAAAAATGTGGTGGATAGCAAATACACATTATATTATATATGAGAGAATAAAAGGGAAAAATTACCCTGAACGGTGGATCACTTGGCTCGTGGGTCGATGAAGAACGCAGCTAATTGCGCGTCAACGTGTGAACTGCAGGACACATGAACATCGACATTTCGAACGCACATTGCGGTCCACGGATACAATTCCTGGACCACGCCTGGCTGAGGGTCGTTTACGTACTTATAAACTGCTTGCGTTGATGGCACTTGTTGCCTATATACGTACGAGCGAATGATGGGCGCTTCGTCGGCGTTTGTCGCGGTCCTATGAATATTGAGAAATTTTACGTACGTCTAACAGTCTTCGAGAGAGATGGAAATCGTGTTCGAACTAGCGTGAGTGTGGAAGGCGGTGTCGTGTGTTGTATATGTTTTATATACGTCCGCCCGTCTGAAACACCGCTTCGAAGCGGTGACAAAATCTTTTTCGGGACGATTCGTATCCGTAGAACTATCGAGATTTCACTGGTACATTTTCAACGCGCTCCCGACGTCGCCTGAAATGAAACGAGATGGGTTTAACCCACGAAAGCGTACTACACGAGTCTGTCCTATGTGA